>NC_086448.1:182357219-182657219 GCF_028390025.1 Pseudophryne corroboree | reverse complement strand
AAGAACATTAGTCTTCTTACTTTGTGGCTCTTTGCTGCAGAAACAAATGTGTTTAAATGTTGTTTTTTACCATAAACCACAATACACGCAAACAATCGTATTAATTGGGCACACATTTGGCTGCACAGAAAATTTATTTTTAACAATACTTTATCCTATATAATAAAAGACTAATGCTGCTCCTCACCTCTATAGGGGAATTCAAGGGTTTTGTGCGCCGGTGGCAACTAGATGGTGCCCGACGGAGCAATTCAAATGTTGCTCCCTTCGGGCGTGCACACCCGCCAGCGCCGCGATTACTGTTGTGTTGTTCCGTCATTTTGATGGGCTGGTAACTAATTCTCAAATAAACCACATTAAATTGTAGATATTTTATCACTACTTTTAACAAAGTAGATAAGGTGTTGGTTGATGCTAGATTCAAGTGGCCTAAGGGACCTTTTACACCAGGGAGAGGAGCCAAGACACATGGGGGAGGAGCTAGGCCAGCAGTATGGTTCTTCTACTATCCACGCCACCAACTATTACCTTAGTAATCAGGTGGCAAGCGGAGCGGAGCGAGCCACCGAGCCCGAAGCGTGGCAAGCGAGCCCGCGAGCGTACTTTTCGGGTACCATGTTTGGCTGTAGCTCCTCCCCCTGGTGACGTCAGACGGTCCCTTCTCCCACTCCGATTTAGAACCAACCATAAGGTGTTTTCTCAAAGTCGTCCTGCAGCAGACTGAACTATATACTAAATAAGAGCACACATAGGACTTGATACTATTAGGCTTGAAAGTGGAGAGTTGTCATTGCAACAGCGTGCAAACAACAGCACTAGCACCGCAACTCACCCCCCCCCCCCTCACGGTGTTATCTTGGCCTGGACTCATAGGATGGAATTCAAATGTTTGAAAAGTCGGTTGGGTGTCTGTTTTTTCCTGTCTATTAGAGAATCTCCCCCATAGATTTTTGTACGCAGGCCTATGGACCTAAAATAGGATTTTGATAACCTACCGGTAAATCCTTTTCTCCTACTCCGTAGAGGATGCTGGAGATGACATCAAGACCATGGGGTATAGACGGGATCCACAGGAGACATGGGCACTCTAAAGACTTTTCATTGGGTGTGAACTGGCTCCTCCCTCTATGCCCCTCCTCCAGACCTCAGTTGTAGGAACTGTGCCCAGGGAGACTGACATTTCGAGGAAAGGAATTACTTAACTAGTGGTGAGATATCTACCAACTCACACCCTCAACCATGCCGCACACATGGTATTCAACATAACACACGCCAAAAGGCATGAACCAATTGCAGCAACATGCTGAAACCAAGATAACACAACTTGTGTAACTCTAATAACTAAACTGTAGGTAAAGTACGCACTGGGATGGGCGCCCAGCATCCTCTACGGACTAGGAGAAAAGGATTTACCGGTAGTTTATCAAAATCCTATTTTCTCATACGTCCTAGAGGATGCTGGGGATGACATCAAGACCATGGGGTCTATACCAAAGCTCCAGTACGGGCGGGAGAGTGCGGATGACCCTGCAGCACCGATTGACCAAACTTGAGGTCCTCATCGGCCAAGGTGTCAAACTTGTAGAACTTAGCAAATGTGTTTGACCCTGACCAAGTAGCTGCTCGGCAAAGTTGTAATGCCGAGACCCCCCGGGCAGCCGCCCAGAATGAGCCCACCTTCCCAGTGGAATGGGCCTTTACCGACGTCGGTAACGGCAATCCAGCCGTAGTATGAGCTTGCTGAATCGTATTTCTAATCCAACGTGCAATAGTCTGCTTGGAAGCAGGACAGCCAATCTTGTTGTGATCATAAAGGACAAATAGAGTCTCTGTTTTCCGTATACGAGCCGTTCTAGCGACATAGATTTTCAAAGCTCTAACCACATCTAGAGATTTTTAATCAGTGAATGTGTCAGTAACTACTGGCACTACAATAGGTTGGTTTATGTGGAAAGATGAAACCATCTTCGGAAGAAAATGTTGATGAGTCCTCAACTCTGCCCTATCTTCATGGAAGATCAGGTAAGGGCTCTTGTGAGACAAGGCCCCCAATTCAGACACCCGCCTTGCGGATGCCAAAGCCAAAAGCATCACCACTTTCCAAGTGAGAAATTTCAACTCTATCTTTTGTAGAGGCTCAAATCAATCCGATTGAAGGAACTGCAATACCACGTTAAGGTCCCATGGTGCCACTGGAGGCACGGATGGAGGCTGGGTGTGCAGAACCCCTTTCACAAAGGTCTGAACCTCTGGAAGAGAGGCCAATTGTTTCTGGAAGAACACTGACAAGGCCGAAATCTGGACCTTGATTGATGCCAATCGGAGGCCCGCCTCCACACCAACCTGCAAAAAATGGAGAAAACGTCCTAAATGAAAATCTTCCGGAGGAGCTTTCTTGGATTCACACCAAGATACATATTTTCTCCAAATACGGTGGTAATGTTTCGACGTTACTCCCTTTCTGGCCTGAATAAGGGTGGGGATGACCTCCTCGGGAATACCCTTCCTGGCTAGGATACAGCGCTCAACAGCCATGCCGTCAAACGTAGCCGCAGTAAGTCTTGGTACACACACAGCCCCTGCTGCAGCAGGTCCTCTCGAGGAGGAAGAGGCCGATGATCTCCTATGAGTAACTGCTGAAGATCTGGGTACCAAGCCCTCCTTGGCCAGTCTGGGGCAATGAAGATTGCTCGAACCCTTGTTTTTCTGAGTACTAATGGGATCAGCGGAAGTGGAGGGAAGACATACACTGATGGAAACACCCACTGGGTCACCAGTGCATCCACTGCTACTGCTTGAAGGTCTCTCGACCTGGAACAGTATCTCTGAAGCTTCTTGTTGAGACGAGACGCCATCATGTCTATTTGAGGAACTCCCCAAAGACTTGTCACCTCTGCAAAGACTTCTTGGTAGAGGCCCCACTCTCCTGGATGGAGATCGTGTCTGCTGAGGAAGTCTGCTTCCCAGTTGTCTACTCCCGGAATGAATATTGCCAACAGAGCTTGTAAATGTTTTTCTGCCCAGCGGAGGATTTTTGTCGCCTCTGCCATTGCCACTCTGCTTTTCGTTCCACCCTGCCTGTTTATGTATGCGACTGCTGTTACATTGTCCGCCTGGATCTGCACGGGACGGTCTTGAAGAAGATATACCACTTGTTGAAGGCAGTTGTAAATGGCTCTTAGCTCCAGAACGTTTATGTGAAGGCAGGCTTCCTGTTGTGACCAACGTCCCTGGAAGTTTTCTCCCTGAGAGACTGCTCCCCAGCCTCGGAGACTTGCATCCGTGGTTACCATGACCCAGTCCTGAATTCCGAACCTGCGTTCCTCTAGTAGGTGAGAGCTGTGTAACCACCACAGGAGCGAAATCCTGTTTTTTGACGACAGGATTATCTTTCTGTGCATATGTAGGTGTGACCCCGACCACTTGTCCAACAGGTCCCACTGGAATACTCTGGCATGGAACCTGCAAAACTGTATGACCTCGTAGGCCGCCACCATCTTCCCCAACAACCGAATGCACTGATGGATCAACACACTTGATGGTTTCAATATCTGTTTTACCATTTTCTGGATTTCCAGAGCCTTTTCCAGCGGAAGAATTACTCTCTGAACTTCTGTGTCCAGAATCATCCCGAGGAAAGACAACCTTGTCGTCGGTTCCAACTGTGACTTTGGGTAATTTATGATCCACCCGTGTTGTTGGAGTATTGACAGAGAGTGTGATATGTTTTGTAACAACTGCTCCCTGGATCTCGCCTTTATTAGGAGGTCGTCCAGATAAGGAATTATATTGACTCCTTTCTGACGAAGGAGGACCATCACCTCCGCCATCACCTTGGTGAATACCCTCGGCGCCGTGGAGAGACCGAAAGGTAACGTCTGGAATTGGCAATGGCAATCCTGAACCGCGAATCTCAGATAAACCAGGTGAGGAGGATAAATGGGAACATGCAGGTAAGCATCCTTTATGTCCACCGACACCAAGTAGTCCCCCTCCTCCAGACTGGCAATCACTGCCCGAAGTAATTCCATCTTGAACTTGAACCTTTTTAGGTAACCATTCAGATCCTTTAGATTTAGGATCGGTCTGACCGAGCCGTCCGGCTTCGGAACCACAAAGAGGCTTGAATAAAAACCCCTCCCTTGTTGTGACAACGGTACCAGGACTATGACCTGGTCTTGACATAATTTTTGGATTGCCACTGTTACTGCTTCTCTTTCTGACAGGGAAACTGGCAAGGTCGTTTTGAAAAATCGGCATGGGGGAACGTCTTGAAACTCCAGCTTATACTCCTGGGATACTATTTGCAACACCCAGGGATCCAGGCCAGACAGAATCCAATCCTGGCTGAAGAGTCTGAGACGTGCCCCCACCCGAGCGGCCTCCCGCAAGGGAGCTCCAGCGTCATGCTGGGGATTTGGCAGAAGTAGGGGTAGACTTCTGCTCTTGGGAACCTGGAGCCGCTGTGGGCTTCTTTCCCCTTCCTGCAAAGAAGGGGGAACCCCTCGTCTTTTTGTATTTATTGGGCCGAAAGGACTGCATTTGTGGGTGATAGGTCTTTTTTGCCAGTGCAGGTGGCAAAAATGTCGACTTACCTGCGGTAGCCGCCGAGACTAACGCATCCAGGCCATTGCCAAATAAGGCCTCACCTTTATATGGGAGAGCCTCCATGTTTCTTTTGGAATCTAAATCCGCGTTCCACTGGCGAATCCACAACGCCCGCCTAGCCGATACTGCCATGGTAGCGGCCTGTGAACTCAAGAGTCCAATATCCTTCATTGCTTCCAGCATGTAGGCGGCAGTGTCCTTGATATTCCCTAACTTAAGGAGTATCTCATCTTTATCAATCGTGTCAATTTCTGAAGACACGCTTTCTGACCATTTTTCAATAGCGCGACTCACCCACGCGCAGGCAATAGTGGGCCTAATCCGTGTACCATTGGTAACATAAATGGATTTCAATGTCGTTTCCATTTTGCGGTCTGCCGGCTCTTTAAGAGAAGCCGTGCCAGGAGCAGGGAAAAGTACCTTTTTTGTCAACCTGGAAAGTGCACTGTCTAACACAGGGGGCGACTCCCACTTTTTCCTGTCCTCAGCCGGGAAAGGGTAAGCTATGTGAATACTTTTGGGAATATTTTATCAGGATTCACCCACATCCTTTCAAACAGAGCATTTAGTTTGTGTGAAGGGGGGAACGTGACCTTGGACTTCTTTTCCTTACATAAATACGCCTTCTCCTGAGGTTCAGGAGTGGTTTCTGTAACCTCCAACACGTCCCTTATAGCCACAATAATATATTATATATTTTTTGCCAATTTATGATCTATCTCTCTGGATTCACTATCGTCGACACAAGAGTCAGAATCCGTGTCGGTATCAGTGTTTACAACATTTGCAAATGGTCTCTTATGTGACCCAGAGGGGCCGCCCGCATACGGAATAACAGCATCCTGAAAAATCACATCTTCCACAGATTTTCTCCAGCATGCAGCCTTAGATTCAGACTTATCCAATCTACGGTTAATCAGATGCATACTGTCACATAGCTCTTTCACCCATGCAGGCTCTTGGTGTGCCGGTAGCGCCACCACATTACAACTCTGTGTCCCTAAAATGGCTTCCTCTGGGGAGGAACTCCCTGCCTCAGACATGCCGTCTGCCTCAGACATGCCGCACACTAACAGACACACTGGGACTTATTTTTGGGACAGACCCACAGTAAAATCTGTCAGAGGGACACAGGATAGGAGCAGCCAGTTCACAATCCCAGCGCCAGTATTTCCTGTGAACACAGTATGTCCACAGCCAAACAGCGCTTTTAAATAGTAATATACACTATCAAATGCACCACAATTGCTTTGTGCCCCCCTTAATAGCACCCTGTACTTGTCAGAAGTTGAGGAGAGGACCAGCGTGTTCTCTGCAGCCTGAGGAGAGAGAGAAAATGGCGCTGAGTAGTGTGCTGGCTGCCTGAGGTAGAAGCTCCGCCCCCGCAATGGCGCGTCCTTACACTCATACAAACACTGTAATATTTATACTGGCGGGGGTAGGGCTGTGCCAGCGGCAACTTATGCCCCCTTTTAGCCAGTTTGAGGTATTTTTCTTGCTACCCAGGGCGCCCTGTGCGTGTGGGCAGCAGTGGTGCGCTGCGCTCCGCGCCGCACCTCAGCCGTCACTTACTTGATAGAAGATAATTTTTCTTATACTCACCTGTCTTCTGACTTCTGGCTCTGTGAGGGGGGTGACGGCGTACTGTGGGAGTGAGCATCTAGACACGGCTAGCGTTCAGTTCCCTTCAGGAGCTAATGGTGTCCTGTCAGCCAGAAGCAGAGCCATGAAACTCTGAGGAAGTTGGTTCTGCTTCTGCCCCCTCAGTCCCACGAAGCAGGGAGTCTGATGCCAGCAGGTCTCCCTGAAAATAAAAAACCTAACATAAGTCTTTTCAGAGAAACTCAGTAGAGCTCCTCAGAGTGCATCCAGTCGACCTGGGCACATTTCTAAAACTGAGGTCTGGAGGAGGGGCATAGAGGGAGAAGCCAGTTCACACCCAATGAAAAGTCTTCAGAGTGCCCATGTCTCCTGCGGATCCCGTCTATACCACATGGTCTTGATGTCGTCCCCAGCATCCTCTAGGACCTATGAGAAATCAGCGACATTTGGGGGTACCATAATTGCAGCATATGCGTCACTTACTTGCGCTGATTCACGGCTAATAGGATTGAGCCAGTAGAGCTCTATTATATTTTACAGGTGCAAATGTTTATGAGTATAAATGTTTGGGAATCCTGCACTCAGCAACGAAATGTAGCCAAAGCGAAGGCAACGTTTATATGCTTACACTGTGTTTTGGTGATGAGGATCAAAATAGGATTTTAATTACCTGCCGATAAATCCTTTTCTCGTAGTCCGTAGAGGATGCTGGGGTCCATTTTAGTACCATGGGGTATAGACGGTTCCGCAGGAGCCTTCGGCATTTTAAGACTTTTCAACAGTGTGAACTGGCTCCTCCCTCTATGCCCCTCCTCCAGACCTCAGTATAGGAACTGTGCCCGAGGAGACGGACATTCTTGAGAGAGGAATTACTATTAAACTTGTGGCGAGATTCACAACAGCTCACACCATCCATAAACAACATGTCGGCTAACTTGGACTTTAACATAAGTCATGCCAACCAGCATGCATAACGCAACAGAAACAGCTGTTAACAACTGAACACATGAAACAATGTGCAAAAAGATAAACGTAATCAGCAGGAAAAATGAGCACTGGGCGGGCGCCCAGCATCCTCTACGGACTACGAAAAAAGGATTTACCAGCAGGTAATTAAAATCCTATTTTCTCTTACGTCCTAGAGGATGCTGGGGTCCATTTTAGTACCATGGGGATATACCAAAGCTCCCAGTACGGGCGGGAAAGTGCTAATGTTCCTGCAGAACTGACTGACCAAATTGAAGGTTGTCAGCAGCCAAGGTGTCAAACTTATAAAACTTATCAAATGTGTTTGCACCCAACCAAGTAGCAGCTCGGCAGATTTGCAAAGCCGAGACCCCCTGGGCAGCCGCCCAGGACGAACCCACTTTCCTTGTAGAGTGGACTTTTACCGAAATCGGTAACGGCAATCCTGCCGTGGAATGAGCGTGCTGAATGGTACCCTTGATTCAGCGCGCAATAGTCTGCTTAGAAGCAGGACCCCCAATCTTGTTGGAGTCATAGAGGACAAACAGAGATTCTGTTTTCCTTATCCGAGCCATTCTTGCAACATAAAGGGGGGTACACACGGACTGATAATCTAAGCAATCTGACTAGATTGCTTAGATTTTCAGCAAGATCGCTCCGTGTGTAGCCCTAACAGCGATAGCGATGCGCAGCCCCGCGCATCGCTATCGCTGCTGCTAGATTGGCCTGCATGCAGGCCAATCTAGCGGGTCGCTCACTTCACCCGCTGGGTGAAGTGAGCGGCCCCCCCGTCTCCACCCGCACGCTCAGCACAGATCGCGCTGTGCTGAGCGCCGGGAGAGATGTGTGCTGAGCGGTTCGCTCAGCACACATCTCTCCAGCATCGGGCCGTGAGTACTGGCCTTAAGTCCTCAGCGCTCTGACGACATCCAAGGACCTTGAGACGGCTGAGATGTCAGAAGCTACTGGCACCACCATTGGTTGGTTGATATAAAAAGAAGACACAACCTTCGGAAGAACGTGCTGATGTGTTCTGAGTTCAGCCCTATCTTCATGAAATATCAAATAAGGACTCTGTGCAAGAGCTCCTAACTCAGACACTCGTCTGCCTGAAGCCAAGGCCAACAGCATGATCACTTTTCAAGTGAGAACTTTAACTCCACCTCTTTCAGAGGCTCAAAACAGTCCGATTTAAGGAACTGCAACACCACATTAAGATCCCATAGCGCCGCCCGAGGCACAAAGGGAGGTCGGATGTGCAGAACCCCTTTCACAAACGTCTGGACCTCAGGAAGAGAAGTCAATTGTTTCTGAAAGAAAACTAACAAGGCCGTAATCTGAACCTTGATAGATCCTAATCTCAATCTAGCATCCACACCTGCCTGTAGAAATAGGAGAAGACGTCCTAATTTAAACTCCACCGCAGGAGACTTCTTGGATTCACACCAAGTTACATATTTTCTCCAAATACGATGGTAATGTTTGTACGTTACCCCTTTCCTGGCCAGAATAAGTGTGGGAATGAGTTCACTGGGAATACCCTTATGGGTTAGGATCTGGTGCTCAACAGCCATGCCATCAAACGCAACCGCTGTAAGTCGTGAACGGCCCCTGCTGAAACAGGTACTCGCGAAGTGGAAGAGGCCGAGGATCTTCCATTAATAACTCTTGAAGATCTGAATACCAAGCCCTCCTTGGTCAGTCCGGAGCAATGAGTATTGCTCGAACTCCTGTTCTTCTGATGATCTTGAGAACTTTTGGAGTAAGTGGAAGTGGAAGGAACAGATACACCAACCGAAACACCCACTGGGTCACCAGTGCATCTATCGCTATTGCTTGTGGGTCTCTTGACATGGAACAATATTTCTGAAGCTTCTTGTTGCGGCGTGATGCCATCATATCCATTTGAGGAACTCCCCAACAACTTTCCACCTTCGCGAAGACTTCTTGGTGGAGGCCCCATTCTCCTGGATGGAGATCGTGTCTGCTGAGGAAGTCTGCTTCCCAGTTGTCCACTCCCGGAATGAAAATTGCAAACAGAGCTTTTGCATGTCTTTCTGCCCAGAAGAGTATCGTTGTCACCTCTGCCATTGTTGCTCTGCTTTTTGTTCTGCCTCAACGGTTTATGTAAGCTACTGCCGTTACATTGTCTGACTGGATCTGTATGGGACGACCTTGAAGAAGGTGTGCCGTTTGATGAAGACTGTTGTACACAGCTCTCAACTCCGAAATGTTTATGTGAAGGCGAGTTTCTTAACTTGACCCTTTTCCTTAGAAGCTTTCGCCTTGCGTGACTGCTCCCCATCCTCGGACACTTGCATCCGAGGTCACGAGGATCCAGGTCTGAATCCCGAACCTGCGTCCCTCCAGGAGGTGAGAATTATGTAGCCATCACATGAGCGAAATTCTGGCTTTCGCTGACAAGATTATCCTTTGATGCATGTGGAGATGCGACCCTGACCACTTGTCCAGTAGGTCCCACTGGAAGACGCTGGCAAGGAAACGGCCATATTGTAGCGCCTCGTAAGCCGCTACCATTTTCCTTAACAGGTGAATGCACTGATGAATTGATACTGTTCTTGGTCTCAAACGTTGTTTGACCATGCTCTGGATGTCCTGAGCCTTTTCCACCGGTAGAAATACTCTCTGTATCTCGGTGTCCAGTATCATTCCCAAAAATGATAACCTCATTGTCGGTTCGAACTGCGATTTTGGAAAGTTGATGATCCAACCGTGCTGTTGAAGCACCTTCGGGGACAATGCTATGTTCTGGAGTAGCTTGCCCCCTGGATCTCGCTTTTATGAGGAGATCGTCCAATTATGGAATTATGTTGACTCCTTGTTTGCGAAGGAGAACCATCATCTCCGCCATCACCTTGGTGAATATTCTCAGAGCCGTGAAGAGCCCGAACGGTAATGTCTGGAATTGGTAGTGGCAATCCTGAACCGCAAGCCTCAGGTATACTTGATGTGGCGGGTAAATGGGGACATGCAAGTAAGCATCCTTGATGTCCACCGACACCAGAAAGTCCTTTTCTTCCAAGCTGGAAATTACCGCTCTCAAGGATTCCATCTTGAATTTTAACCTTTTCGAATAAAGATTCAGAGATTTTAGGTTTAAAATCGGTCTGACCGAGCCATCCGGCTTCGGCACCACAAACAGGCTTGAATAAAAACTTTGGTTTCTTTGTTCAGCAGGTACCAAGGCAATTATTTTGTCTTGACATAATTTGTGTATTGCGTTCAAGACATTTGTGCCGTCCTGAGCAGAAACTGGCAAGGCTGATTTGAAAAAATCGGCATGGGGAAGGTCTTGAAATTCTAACCTGTAACCTTGGGATACTATCTGTAATATTCAAGGATCCAGGTCTGAGTGAAGCCAGACCTGGCTGAAATATAAAAGACGTGCCCCCACCCGGTCACACTCCCGCAGATGAGCCCCAGCGTCATGCTGTGGCTTTTGCAGAAGTAGTTGCTGACTTCTGCTCCTGGGAGCTTGACGGTGTTGTAGATTTTCTACCTTTCCCTCTCCCTTTTCCTGTGACAAAAGGGGTACTCTTAGCCTTTTTGTACTTGTTGGGCCGAAAGGACTGCATAGTATGAGAATGATATATTTTTATTTTTAGCCAGTGTAGCTGCCGACGGCAGAAATGCTGACTTGCCAGATGTAGTAGTTGATATCATGGCATCTAGTTTCCAAAGAGGACCTCACCATTGTAGGGGAGCGCCCAATATTTCTTTTGGATTCAGCATCAGCATTCCATTGGCGGATCCAGAGCGCCCTGCTGCTGAAATCGCCATAGTAGAGGCCCTTGAGCCCAGTGAGCCTATGTCCATCATAGCCTCAACCAAGTAACCTGCAGAATCTTTGATATGACCTAGAATTTGCAGCATATCATCTTTATCGACCGTGTCAATATTAACAATTACATTTTCTACCCACTTTTCCACTGCGTTACCTACCCACGCAGAAGCAATTGCGGGCCTGAGTAACGTACCCGCAGCAACATAGATGGACTTTAAAGTCGTCTCTAATTTGCGGTCAGCAGGTTCTTTTAATGAAGCTGACCCTGGGGCAGGTAAAACTATTTTCTTTGACAACCTAGAGACTGAGGTGTCTATCATTGGGGGTGACTCCCACTTACGCCTATCCTCTTCAGGGAAAGGGTACGCTATCCTTAGACGGAGGAAAATCACCACCTGTTTTTTATTTAATTTAAAATAATCTTTTTCCTCAGGTGGAGGTGTTGTGTCAGGAAATTCCAACACCTCTTTTATAGTGACTATCATACATTGAATGCTCTTAGCCAGTTTGGGATCTACCCTCCTCAAATCTCCAGTGTCGACTTCAGTGTCGGAATCTGTGTCAGTGTCCCTTTGCATAATTTGGGTCAGAGACCTTTTCTGGGAACAGGAGGGGTCCCGAGTGGGTGACGTGGAGGAATCAGCAAACAGAGCAGCCTCTACAGACTTTCTTGCTTTGTCTGCTGTTCAGACTCGGAGAATTTACATATTACTCTGCAGCTTTTACACCCACACAGGCCCAGAACACTCTTGTGCCTCCAAAATGGTTTCCTCTGGGGAAAAAACTTTCTCTAGACCTGTTACACACGTGTACAGTCACACCACTCACACACACAGGGGAGCTATTGGGGACAGATCTACCTAAAGTCTGTCAGAGAGACCCAGAGGGGATTGCCAGTCCACACCACGCGCCCTATATGTATTACATACAATGAATATACATATATACCAAAACAGCGCTTTTTATCCAATGTGAAGCCCGCAGGCTTCAATAAATTATGTGCTCCCCTCCCCTTCTATAACACCTTGGTACTTGTATCAGCGATGTGTGAGGAGAAGCAGCCTGTAGGATCAGCGCTCCGGCGTCTCTGTGAGGAGAAAATGGCGCCAAATGAGCGTTACAAGCAATTCTGAGGTGAAGCCCCGCCCCCTGTAATGGCGCGGTTCAGCCACAGTAATATTTATACTGGCGGGGGTAGTGTACATCAGCGGCTCACATATATGTACATTTTGCCAGTGAGAGTAAGAATTTATCATGTCCCTCAGAGCACGCCCCCCCCCCCCCCCCGGTCTGGAGGAGGGGCATAGAGGGAGGAGCCAGTTCACACTATTGAAAAGTCTTAAAGTGCCGAAGGCTCCTGCGGAACCGTCTATACTCCATGGTACTAAAATGGACCCCAGCATCCTCTAGGACGTAAGAGAAAATAGGTTTAACAGGCTACCAGAATGCACATTACATTACCAACCATCTATACAAGGCTTTAGGGCCTAATTCAGATCTGATTGCAGCAGCAAAATTGTTCTCTAATGGGAAAAACCATGTGCACTGCAGGTTGGGCAGATATAATGTGCAGAGAGAGTTATAGGCCCTACACACATGCCGATATCACTGCACGATATGAACGATCTCGTTCATTAATGAATGAGATAACGTTCATATCGTGCAGTGTGGAGTCACCAGCGATGAACGATGCGCGGCCCCGCGCTCGTTCATCGCTGGTGACATGTCGGCTGTGCATGAAGGCCAATATGGACGAGATCGTCCATATTTGCCTGCACGTCTATGGAGCCGGGTGACGGGGGGAGTGAAGAAACTTCACTCCCCCCGTCACTGCCCCCCCCCGCCGCCGGGTCGCCCGTATCGGTCGTCGGGCACTTCGGCGGCACATCGCCTAATGTGTAGGGCGCCTTAGATTTGGGTGGGGTGTGTTCAAATGAAATCTAAATTGCAGTGTAAAAATAAAGCAGCCAGTATTTACCCTGCACAGAAACAAAATAACCCACCCAAATCTAACTGTCTGTCTACATGTTATATCTGCCCCACCTGCAGTGCACATGGTTTTGCCCATTAGAGAACAATTTTGCTGTTGCGATCAGGCCTGAATTAGAGTGGTGTCACATGGGAGCTTATCATACAGCTTGTAAAGTTCTTCACAATTACTCAGCTCGTGTAGGAGAAAGAACATATAAACACAAAGCAATTTTTTCTCTTAAGGGGTTTTCCAACTAGCTCTAAATGCCGCTTGCAGCTTTTTGATAGCCAGCAGAGCAAAACATGTGCTGTGTGGCAACACTAGGCAACCAATTTATTACAAGCCAGCACACTTAAAGGTCAGGAGAGAAAAAAAAAAGTTGCTGAAAGAAAAATTGCAACAAAAGTAGCACCTGTGTGCACTGGCCTTATAAAGGAGTCAAAAGAGCTGTTTTTACTAAGCACCAAAACAATGAGGGAACAAAAGCTCTGCGATATTTCTGAGCATAGCAAGTAACACACTGGCTGTAAAGCTTTATGCCACTGGTGTGACAACAGCAGGAGAATGAACAGACCTGAGGCAACTTTCCTACAGGTCTGCAATGTCAGGAATGATGTTTTTGTGACACCAGCAAGGCTAAACCAACTTATTTCAATAGTAAAATATATTTAAAAAAACAAGACTACTTTTTTCTGGAGGGGGGAAAAAAAAAACACAGCAGAAAAATCTTATTAAGCACAAACCATAAACAGACACTTACAATTTAGTGTTATAAACAAATCTAATGTTTAAAATAACAGCAAATTATACTTAAGGTGTGTACACACGGTGAGATATTTCCTTTCGATTTTGACTATATAGTCAAAATCGCAAGAAAAGTTAGTGCAGATCGCAAGGTGAAAGTCACCTTGCGATCCCGATTCGATCCTGATGCGCGGTCCCGCCAGGTCGGCATCGCAAGAAAAGATAGTCTGTGCAGGCAAGTCAATCCTTGCTAGATCGGTGTACTATCTAGTTCATCTCACATGTCAATGACATCTCACATAAGCCAAAATCTCACATAAGCCAAAATCGTAAGCACACATAGTCCATATATCAAGAAAAGTTAGTCAAAATCTGTGCTATCTGGGCTCCAGGGAGTTCAAGGGAAATCGCAAGTGAAAATCGGGCATAGCAAGGATCTCACCGTGTGTACACATCCTTACGATAATTCCATTTCTTTGAAGTACTTCATGGCAGCCCCACTGTGGGTTAATGACCCATTCTCCCAACATAGACAGGAGTTTTTTTCTTCTTCTAGCTCCACCCACCTTGGATACATAACCATGCCCCTCCTCTTCCTCCCTGTTTTTTTGAGCATCTCCGCTATTACCTAGAAGAAAAAACACTCCCAACAGGGTGGGTAATTCATGGGCTACCATGAAGTACTTCAAAGAAATGGAATTATCTTAAGTATAATGCGCTGTTTTCTTTTTCTTACTTCATGGCAGTCCCACTATGGGATATACCAAAGCTGAATTATGGGAGGAAACAACCACAAACAAATAAACTGATGCTTGAGTATTTATACCAAGGCCTGTCCAAGACCTGGCCTCCAAAGTGAGCTTTAACAATATCCAAAGCATAATGTTTAGAGAAAGTATGTATAGATGACCACATAGATGCTGCACAAATGTCCTCGACTGACACTTGTGCCTTCCTAGCCCATGAGATGGACACTGCCCTAGTTGAGTGTGCCTTAATATTTTCCAGGACTTCCCCATCCATCTTCTCGATACACAAACGTAATTGCTTCTCTAATCCATCTTGCAATGGTCTGTTCCGTTAGTGTACAACCTTTCCGAGCTCCTACAGAACAGACTACTTGTTTTTCTGAACTCCTTGACTCTCTCCAAATAGATAGTAATTGGCCTTACAAGATCCAAAGTATGCAACTTTTCCTCTTCCTCATTCTTCGGCTGAGGAAAAAATTATGGTAGAATGTTCTCTTGATTAACATGAATTGTTGATACTACCTTCGGTAAGAAAGAAGGATTCGTCCTCAGAACAATACTATCAGACAAGATCTTCAAATATGGCTCTTCTGCACATAGCGCTTGCAATTCTCCAACTCTCCTTGCAGATGTTTAGACGTAAGGAAAACTACCTTCCATATCAGAAACTTCATACTTATTTTCTGCAATGGTTCAAACGGATGTTACATTAATGAATTCAAGATTAGATTTAGATCCCAAGGCAGCACTTTTGATCTAACTCGTGGTCTTAATCTCCTTATGGCCTGACAAAACTTCTTTAACAAGTCATCTTCAAACAATTTTATTTCCAACAGAACACTCAAAGCGGATATCTGCACCTTTAATGTTGAGACTGCCAAACCTTTAACAAAACCATCATGAAGGAATTGCAGAACCTGAGCCGTCTCAGCTTTCATTACATCAAATCTATCCTTTGCCCAGGTAATAAAGGTCTTCCATATTCTGTAATAAATGACCGAAGAAACCAATTTCATGGCCTGTAACATGAGCTGAATCACTGGTTCAGACAAACCTTTTTGCTTCAATAGACTCCGCTCAATTTCCACACCGTAAACTGAAGATTCTGCGGATTCGGGTACTCCAGGGTCCCTTGATGTAACAACTTCGGTACCATTGGCAATCTCCACATCCTCCCGAACGACATTCTCTGAACTGTTGGGAACCAAGTTCTTCTTGGCCAATAAGGGATTATTATAATCACCTCTACTTTTTCCTCTCTGATCTTTTTTAACGTTCTGGCTATCAATGGAAAGGGTGGGAATACATAATCCAGTTTGAATTCCCACTTCAGGGACAGAGCATACACTCCCTCTGACATTGGCAAATAATACCTTGAGAAGAACTGAGGTACCTTTGCATTCTGATTGGTAGCCATGAGGTCTATCTCTGGTTGCCCGTGTTTCTCCACTATGATCTGGAATATTTGCGCGTGCAACTCCCATTCTCCAGACTGTATTTGATTTCGGCTTAGATAATCTGCCAACACAATGTCTTTGCCAGGGACGTGTGGAGCCGTTAAAGATTTTAGATGTTCCTCTGCCAATGCATGATATATGATACTTCCATCATTATGGCCTGACTTCTCGACCCTCCTTGGCAATTTAAGTAGGCTCCCACTGCAGCATTGTCGGAAAAGACTTTCAGGTGATTTTTGAGCATCGACATCCATACAGCTCTCATCTCTTGCTGGTTTGACGAATACTCCGCCTCCATTGGCGACCATTTTCCCTGACAGCTTTACTACAACAGATGTGCACCCCAACTGGTCAGACTTGCATCTGTTGTTAAAACCAATGACTGGGGTTCCAAGTAATGATATCCCCCTCTCGTAATTTTGACTGTTCTTCTACCAGGACAAGGATTCTCTGGTCTCTCTTGTCAGCCTCACTTGATAATGCAGAAGCATTCTTCTCTTTGAATATTTCAGGGTATTCCATTGCATTATTCTCATCCTCCATCTTGCCCACGGCACCACCTCTATCGTGGAAGACAACATTCCCAAAAGTCGCAAAGCCATTCGTAACGGTACCTTGTCCCATTTCTGATTCAAGTGAGCAAGACCCTGAATCCTTTTGCGCCTTTCTTCTGAGAGCATAATTACATACTGCCGGGTATCTATATGTACACCTATATGTACACCTATGTACACTGTAAGGTTTGTACTGGATCCAACTGGCTCTTGTCCTAATTAATTAGCCAACCGTGCAGCTGTAGGATAGTCAATGCAATGTCTAACATTTCTTGAACTATTCTCTCAGATTCTCCTGCAATAAGTAGATCGTCGAGATAGGCCCAAATAGTCACCCCTCTGTCTCTGAGGCAAGCTACTAGAGTTACCAGGACTTTCGTAAAAACTCTTGGAGAGGATGCGAGACCAAATTGAAGACAAGTAAACTGGAAATGTTCTCCCCCTACAATGAATCTCAGGAACTTCATGTCTTCCTTTCTGATTGGGATATGAAAATACGCATCTTTCAAACGTACTGACACCAGGAAATCTTCCTTCTTTAGTCCCAACAGATCTCAAAGTCTCCATGTGAAAATTTATCTTCCTTATCCTCTGGTTCAGATCTTTCAAATCTAGAATCATCCTGAATCGAACGGAAGACTTCTCTACCAGGAAAAGGTGAGAATAAAACCCCTTTTTTCTCTCAAAGAACAGAACCACTTCTACCGCCTTTGAAGAACACAGGGTTTCTAAACTTTCTTTTAAAGCAACAACTTCTTGGTTCTAGAGAGGCGTTTTTGTCTATCCTCGGCCTCCTTATGAATTCCAGCTGATAAATTTCCGACACAATATTCAGCACTCACTTGTCTCTAACATTCTCCTACCATTGCGCCAGGAATTTGGAAATCCTTCCCCCTACAGGTGTTAACGTAGGAAGACTTGCACCGTCATTGTTTTTGACTACCTCTTCTATGTCCTCTCCGAAAGGACTGACGTGACATGCTGAAACCATACCTATCTTCATAATGGCGTCCAAATCTATCTCCATAAGGACGTCCCGGCCTATATGATCTGGCTTGCCTTAATTGCTGACTCGAAGATGAACCTGAATATCTGCCACGCTTATCTTGAGGTAGTCTCACTGACTTGCCACCAGACATCCTCTGAATCATGGTTTCCAACTCGTTACCAAACAGAAGCGACCCCTCATAGGGAAGCGTGACTAATCTGTTTTTGGAGTGGGTGTCTGCTGCCCACGAGCGTGACCATAGTGCCCTTCTGGCCATGATCCCTCGGTCATAGATTAGTTGAGAAATCGAATACATCAAGAGAGGCTTCACACAGATATTCTACTGCTCTCTGAATAACATTACATTTTTTTGCAATACAATCCCTAGAGATTTTTTCATGCACATCAGTTTGCATAGTAGAACACCAAAGTCTTAAGGCCCTGGACACAGAGGCAATAGCCACTCCAGATTTCAGAGAAATAGACGTAGTAATGTGCAACTTCTTTAAAGCATTCTCCATATTTTTATCCATTGAATCCTTCAATAGAGCACCATCCTCCAATGGTATTGTAGTTCTAGTTGTTACCTCTGCAACTGCTGCGTCTACTTTAGGAATATTACACCAGGCAGTAAATTCAGTTAATCCTCTTGAAACTACCAACCCTCTTACCCAATTGCTGCCACTCTTAACGGACAATGTCTTTCACCACCTTATGCACAGGAAAAGACCTAGTCTTTCTGGTCCTATCCTCAAACAGCAAATCGTCATCATAATCCTCCTGTGACAGAAAACCTGGGGATAACACTTCATAATCCAGGCTGGAATGAAATCTACATCTCTTGAACTCCTGCATAAATTCTTCCTTGGACACAAAAGATTTCTTCATCCATTCCATAAACTCCACAAATTGATCAGATGATTTATCTGGAGGAGTAGTCTCTTTAACACAATCATTGCACAGGCTGTCATCCTGACTCCCTAAAAACGGCTGATCACATGCAGGACATTTTCTAGATAAATTCTTTTTCTTGCAAATTTTCTTCTTAGAGTTATCAGACACACTGCAACACATTTAAGACTACCGTAATTACTACCCTAACTAATCTTCCATGAAAAATTGAACATAACCAGCCCTCTATGAGGATTTACCTCGGCTGGACTTTCACAGGTTTCTGGGCAGAAGGCTAATCCATGGTGCTTGTCAATACTGCACAAAGCCAATACTGAACTGTCCCCCTCCGGTGTACAGTGCCATTTTAAGCCCTTAGACCTTTCCGTCTGGGCGCATGCGCAGTAGGACATCAACTTCCGGGATCCGACCTCCAGATCATGTGACTCCACCCGAAAGTGACGCCGGCGATGTTAGCTCCCGGGAACCGCCCACGACTTCCGGCTTTTATGAACGCGGCCACATGGGGAGCTATGGCAGTGACAGCCGCTCAACCCCTTGCTGGCCGCACATGCAATTTTCCAGCTCCGCGAGCTCCCGGCCACTGAACGCCCGCTTGCTCCTGTAAATACTCGCTCATCGGGAACAGAGCTTATGGCAGCTCATGCGCATATCCAGGGACCTGACCACTATCTAACCTACGAGACAGGAAAAAAAAGACAGGCAGGAAGAGGAGGGGCACGGTTATGTATCCATGGTGGGCGGAGCTAGAAGAAGAAAAAAAACCTCCTTTCTACGTTGGGAGAATGGGTTATTAACCCATAGTGGGGCTGCCATGAAATAAGAAAAAGAAACATATTTTTAAGTTGTATTCTATAATGTTTTACTCTTACATGTAACTAAGGGCCAGATTTATCAAGCCTTGGAGAGTGATAAATTGCACACTGATAAAGTGCCAACCAACCAGCCCCTAACTGTCATGTTACAGGCTGTGTTTGAAAAATGACAGTTAGGAGCTGATTGGTTGGTACTTTATCACCGTGCAGTTTATCACTCTCCAGGGCTGGATAAATCTGGGTGTTATTACCTAGGAGAAGCTTTGCACACTAAACACCCCACTTCTCTCCACAGCAACTGTGCTTTTAGCTTTCTTATTCAAAACGTTAGTCCAGGGCTCAACAATGCACACTGAATAGGGAAGGTGTAACCACAACTAATGTATACTGGTACATACCCAGCAATCATTTCCCTGCAAATAAATTATAAAATAAATAAATAAAACACTATATCCTATAACCAAGCCGTAAATAAAACATTTTGGTGCCCTGGGCCAGAAAAAGCATTGCACGTAAAATCTAGTAACAGCAATTGCAAAACAACCACATCTGAATTAGGCTCAATTTTCTTAATACTTTTCATTGAGTACACGCCAGTTTATTGTGACTTTATTGCCTAGTTTTAGTCTTTATGTAATGTAAGTAGTTAGACACACTTACTTCTGCTTGCTGGTCACTTGGCTGTTAACTTGTCGTTGTTTTGCAGATCCAAAATCTATCAATACACCTCTGTGAGTCCCCTTCCTAGGGGTGTCATTTTGCTCTAAGGGACACAAACAAAAATAAATGAAAGTCTAAATGCATCAGTCAATTTTTTATATATACACAACACTGGAGACCCATGTAGGCAAGGGTTCTTAACGTATTTATGGCTCAGAAAAATAACACGCACCAAGCAAAGTGGCAGGGGCGGCCGTCCCGTGGGCCCCCACAGACTGCATTTTCAATTGCAGGATTCTCCCTTCGGCGGCTCAGCTGTACAGTTAGAGTGAACCCAGCTGGTTCGACAGATGAGTCACCTGCCTCCCAGCTGCCCCGTCCCATAACTCCGAGCGGGAAGCCCATCCACCTCAGCCCCGTGGTGTTCTCAGTCACTACCACCAGCAGCTATCTGGAAACCATGGACCCCGGAGGCCCAGCTAAACTCGTCCCTAGCCAAGCTAAACGTCATCGCCAAGCTGTTTGTCCCCAATGTCCACGCCGCAGAGTTCGTGCCTTCCTTCCTGATCTGGGCCAGTGTGTCTGCAGACAGGCTGGAAGATGAGGATAAGCAGTGGGGCAGGGGCTAGCGGAGGCTGTGTGTGGGGGCTGGCAGATGTTTTGTGTGGGGGCTGCAGTGGTGGACTCGAGATTGCTGCCCCCTCCTGGTCTCCTCGCTGTGAAAAGGTGCCTGTGGTGTGATGGGAGACAGACACTGAGATGGCTCCTGCCAGCTCTTCCCCTCTTACCTCTGCATGGCCGGTGGGGAGCTATGTCACCAATAGTAGTAGTGGGGGCCCCCACAACCTACATTGCCCAGGGCCCCGCACCAGCCTTAACCCGGCCATGCAAGGTGGGTCACTACAATACTATTTTAGTAACGCTATTGTGTACTATAAATAAATAAAAGAATATAACTTTAAACATTTTTTTAAAATTGATCTATGGGTGTGGCAGCTGATAACACAGGTAACCTGGTTGAGTAGGAATTTGATAAAATTCACCTAGAGCAGTCTTGTTGGATCTCCTCTGCTACAGAGAGCGCAAACCATGCAGAGGACAAATGCACAGTCACAAGTGGTCCAGTGAGCGGTACTATTGAGGTCTATGACTAAGTTACAATGTTTCATTATTAAACTATGGTAAAAGCATTAATGGTGCCCACACACAGTGCTATCTGTTCTTGGTGCGATTTGAACTATACTATTTGTGCTATGCGATATGTACTTTAATGCTATGCGATTTGAACTACATGCGAATTGTACTACACTACAATATGTAATGTATGCAATGTAGTTCAGAAATACCTGCCTGGACATACTATTTTGCCTTGCGATATGGACTACACGGGAGCGCGCATCGCATGGGAAATTAAATACGGTGCGATGTGAACTGGACACAATGCTATTTGAAATAAAATGATCAAATAGCATGCGATAATCGCACCGTATGTGGGCACCATAACATTTAATGTACATCTTAATAGCTAAATTAAATTTAAAAAGCCCTGGTACCATTAGACAGTTAGAATTTCAAATTATGTTTGGATTTAAGTATAATGACTACGAGTTTGCAGGCAAATGCAGACTCTGCACTATACCCTGTAATGGCTTTCCTTTTTCTTAAAAAGTAAAGAAAACTTAGGAATAGCATAAAGCTGTACAAAATGCCTACACTACACCAACCCTGCAATATGCTTACTGTGCTCTCTATGGTTCTATTGTTTTAACTTTTTCTGTGTGGTTTCTATATTTTTTAATACCAATTCCATGTACAATGTACCATTAATGTTCCCCCTAGGATGAGGCAGGGGGCCGGAGTTCGGGGGCACAGTGGTGCGCGCCCGAAACGGGGGTGCGGTCATGCAAATTAGGGGGCGTGGTCACACCTCTGTCATTTTAGTGGGCGGTGCGGCCCACAGACGCTACTATAGAGGGCGTCTGTGGCCGGCGACGTCACTTTTGGGGGCGTGCCCAGCACCTCCGTCGGTGCTGGGCTTCCCTCAGCTCTCTCCCAATGCATGAATGGATACCGCGCGCATGCGCACGGCATCTTTACACGCTGGGAGGGCAGGAAGCGGGCGGCTGTTTTAGCAGGGCACCGCAAAAGGGGCAGGGCGGGTTTTGCCTTCTAAAAATTGGGAAGGGGCACAGCGCCCTGCTAAAACAGCCTAGAGTGAACACTATACCATGTTACTGATGTCGGCAAAGCGACTGAGTCCTACTGGAGAAAAGCGCTATATAAATAAAAATATTATTTTAATTAAGATTAACATATATGAACAACATTAAAAACCTGTTCGCTTTGGTCCATGATTATCATGAGGTTTGGATCTGTGTACAGTCGATGCTGAAGCTATGTTTTCATTCTCCAAGAGCATGGCCTTCTGGATTTCCTGTATCTCTGCATTCACAGGAATGGCTTTAGGTTCCTGTGTTTTTACGCTCCTGTCCTCTTCACTTTCCTCTTCAAAATCATCATCATAATCCTAGAAGTCAGTAACACAAATAGCTTAGAAAAAAAATAAGAATTTACTCACCGGTAATTCTATTTCTCGTAGTCCGTAGTGGATGCTGGGAACTCCGTAAGGACCATGGGGAATAGACGGGCTCCGAGGGAGACTGGGCACTCTAAAAGAAAGATTAGGTACTATCTGGTGTGCACTGGCTCCTCCCTCTATGCCCATCCTCCAGACCTCAGTTAGAGAAACTGTGCCCGGAAGAGCTGACATTACAAGGAAAGGATTTTTGGAATCCAGGGTAAGACTCATACCAGCCACACCGTACAACTTGTGATAACCTTACCCAGTTAACAGTATGAACAACAACTGAGCCTCACTCAACGGATGGCTCATAACAATAACCCTTATTTAAGCAATAACTATATACACGTATTGCAGAAAGTCCGCACTTGGGACGGGCGCCCAGCATCCACTACGGACTACAAGAAATAGAATTACCGGTGAGTAAATTCTTATTTTCTCTGACGTCCTAGTGGATGCTGGGAACTCCGTAAGGACCATGGGGATTATACCAAAGCTCCCAAATGGGCGGGAGAGTGCGGATGACTCTGCAGCACCGAATGAGCAAACACAAGGTCCTCCTCAGCCAGGGTATCAAACTTGTAGAACTTTGCAAAGGTGTTTGAACCCGACCAAGTAGCCGCTCGGCAAAGCTGTAAAGCCGAGACCCCTCGGGCAGCCGCCCAAGAACAGCCCACCTTCCTTGTGGAATGGGCTTTTACTGATTTTGGATGCGGCAATCCAGCCGCAGAATGAGCCAGCTGAATCGTGGTACAGATCCAGCGAGCAATAGTTTGCTTTGAAGCAGGAGCACTCAGCTTGTTGGGTGCATGCAGGATAAACAGCGAGTCAGTCTTCCTGACTCCAGCCATTCTGGAAACATATATTTTCAAAGCCCTGACTACGTCCAGCAACTTGGAGTCCTCCAAGTCCCGAGTAGCCGCAGGCACCACAATAGGTTTGTTCAAATGAAACGATGATACCACCTTTGGGAGAAATTGGGGACGAGTCCTCAATTCTGCCCTGTCCATATGGAAGATCAGATATGGGCTTTTACATGACAAAGCCGCCAATTCCGACACACGCCTAGCCGATGCTAAGGCCAACAGCATGACCACTTTCCACGTGAGATACTTTAGTTCCACGGTCTTAAGTGGCTCAAACCAGTGGGATTTCAGGAAATCCAACACAACGTTAAGATCCCAGGGTGCCACTGGTGGCACAAAAGGGGGCTGAATATGCAGCACTCCCTTAACAAACGTCTGAACCTCAGGCAGTGAAGCCAGTTCTTTTTTAAATAAAATGGATAGGGCCGAAATCTGGACCTTTATGGACCCCAATTTTAGGCCCATAGTCACCCCTGACTGTAGGAAGTGCAGGAATCGACCCAGCTGGAATTCCTCTGTAGCGGCCGTCCTGGCCTCACACCAAGCAACATATTTTCGCCATATACGGTGATAATGCTTTGCTGTCACGTCCTTCCTAGCCTTTATCAGCGTAGGAATAACTTCATCCTGAATGCCTTTTTCCGGCGTTCAACCGCCATGCCGTCAAACGCAGCCGCGGTAAGTCTTGGAACAGACAGGGCCCTTGTTGCAGCAGGTCCTGTTTGAGAGGCAGAGGCCATGGGTCCTCTGTGCGCATTTCTTGCAGTTCCGGGTACGAAGTCCTTCTTGGCCAATCCGGAACAATGAGTATTGTTCTTATTCCTCTCTTTCTTACTATTCTCAGTACCTTGGGTATGAGAGGAAGAGGAGGAAACACATATACCGACTGGTACACCCCCACGGTGTCACTAGGGCGTCCACAGCTATCGCCTGAGGGTCCCTTGACCTGGCGCAATATCTTTTTAGCTTTTTGTTGAGGCGGGACGCCATCATGTCCACCTGTGGCAGTTCCCATCGCTTTGCAATCTGTGTGAAGACTTCTTGATGAAGTCCCCACTCTCCCGGGTGGAGGTCGTGTCTGCTGAGGAAGTCTGCTTCCCAGTTGACCACTCCCGGAATGAACACTGCTGACAGTGCTTGCACGTGATTCTCCGCCCACCGAAGAATCTTTGTGGCTTCCGCCATTGCCATCCTGCTTCTTGTGCCGCCCTGGCGGTTTACATGGGCGACCGCCGTGATGTTGTCTGACTGAATCAGCACTGGCCGGTTTCGAAGCAGGGGCTCTGCATGACTCAGGGCGTTGTAAATGGCCCTTAGTTCCAATATATTTATGTGTAGAGAAGTCTCCAGACTTGACCACAGCCCTTGGAAGTTTCTTCCCTGAGTGACTGCCCCCCATCCTCGGAGGCTTGCATCCGTGGTCACCAGGACCCAGTCCTGTATGCCGAACCTGCGGCCCTCGAGAAGGTGAGCACTCTGCAGCCACCACAGAAGAGACACCCTGGCCCTTGGGGACAGGGTGATCAGCCGATGCATCTGGAGATGCGATCCGGGCCACTTGTCCAACAGATCCCACTGAAAGATCCTTGCATGGAACCTGCCGAAGGGAATGGCTTCGTATGAAGCCACCATCTTTCCCAGGACTCGCGTGCAGTGATGCACCGATACCTGTTTTGGTTTCAGGAGGTCCCTGACCAGAGATGCTAATTCCTGGGCCTTCTCCACCGGGAGAAACACCTTCTTCTGTTCTGTGTCCAGAATCATGCCCAGGAAAAGCAGACGCGTCGTAGGAATCAGCTGCGACTTTGGAACATTCAGAATCCAGCCGTGCTGTTGCAACACTTCCTGAGAGAGTGCTACGCTGATCAACAACTGCTCTCTGGACCTCGCCTTTATGAGGAGATCGTCCAAGTACGGGATAACTATAACTCCCTTCTTCCGAAGGAGTATCATCATTTCGGCCATTACCTTGGTAAATATCCTCGGTGCCGTGGACAGGCCAAACGGCAACGTCTGGAACTGGTAATGACAGTCCTGTACCACAAACCTGAGGTACTCCTGGTAAAGTGGGTAAATGGGGACATGCAAGTAAGCATCCTTGATGTCCAGCGACACCATAAAATCTCCCTCTTCCAGGCTTGCAATAACCGCTCTGAGCGATTCCATTTTGAACTTGAATTTCTTTATATAAGTGTTCAAGGATTTTAAATTCAGAATGGGTCTCACCGAACCGTCCGGTTTCGGTACCACAAACATTGTGGAATAGTAACCCCTTCCCTGTTGAAGGAGGGGGACCCTGATAATCACTTGCTGGAGGTACAGCTTGTGAATTGCCGCCAGTACTACCTCCCTTTTCATGGGGGAAGCTGGCAAGGCTGTTTGAGGTAACGGCGGGGGGGAGTCGCTTCGAATTCCAGCTTGTATCCCTGAGATACAATTTGTACAGCCCAGAGATCCACCTGTGAGCGAACCCACTGGTTGCTGAAGTTTCGGAGACGCGCCCCCACCGCACCTGGCTCCGCCTGTGGAGCCCCAACGTCATGCGGTGGACTTAGTGGAAGCAGGGGAGGACTTTTGTTCCTGGGAACTGGCTGCATGGTGCAGCTTTTTACCTCTACCCCTGCCTCTGTCAAGAAAGAATGCGCCCCTGACCCTCTTGCCTTTCTGAGAACGAAAGGACTGCATTTGATAATACAGTGCTTTCTTAGGCTGTGAGGAAACCTGAGGCAAGAAAGTCGACTTACCAGCTGTCGCTGTGGACACGAGGTCCGATAGACCGTCCCCAAACAATTCCTCACCCTTATAAGGCAAAACCTCCATGTGTTTTTTTAGAATCAGCATCTCCTGTCCATTGCCGAGTCCATAAGACCCTCCTGGCAGAAATGGACATAGCATTAATTCTAGAGCCCAGCAGGCAAATGTCCCTCTGAGCATCCCGCATATATAAGACAACGTCTTTTATATGGCCCAGGGTTAGCAAAACAGTATCCCTGTCGAGGGAATCTATGTCGTCTGACAGAGTATCTGTCCATGCTGCTACAGCACTACACATCCAGGCTGAAGCAATAGCAGGTCTCAGTAGAGTACCAGAGTGTGTATACACTGACTTCAGGATAGCTTCCTGCTTTCTATCCGCAGGCTCCTTTAGGGCGGCCGTATCCTGAGACGGCAGGGCCACCTTTTTAGATAAGCGTGTCAGCGTCTTGTCCACCCTAGGAGATGTTTCCCAACGTAACCTGTCCGTTGGCGGGAAAGGGTACGCCATCAGTAACCTCTTAGAAATCACTAGTTTCTTATCAGGGGAACTCCACGCTTCTTCACATAATTCATTTAATTCATCAGATGGGGGAAAAGTCACTGGCTGCTTTTTCTCCCCAAACATATAACCCCTCTTGGTATTAACAGGGTTAATCTCAGAAATGTGTAATACATCTTTCATTGCAATAATCATGTATCGGATGGCCTTGGTCATTTTAGACTGTAAATGTGCCTCATCATCGTCGACACTTGAGTCGGACTCCGTGTCGACATCTGTGTCAACCATCTGAGATAGAGGGCGTTTATGAGCCCCTGACGGTTTCTGAGTCGCCTGGGCAGGCGCAGGCTAAGACCCCGGCTGTCCCAAGGCTGCAGCGTCATCAAACCTTTTATGTAAGGAGCTTACATTGTCGTTTAAGACCTTCCACATATCCATCCAATCAGGTGTCGGCCCCGACGGGGGCGACACCACACTTATCTGCCCTTGCTCCGCCTCAACGTAAACCCTCCTCATCAAACATGTCGACACAGCCGTACCGACACTCCGCACACACACAGGGAATGCTCAGACTGAGGACAGGACCCCACAAAGTCCTTTGGGGAGACAGAGAGAGAGTATGCCAGCACACACCACAGCGCTATATAACACAGGGATTTTCACTTATAATAAGTGATTACCCAATAGCTGCCTTATATGTTTTATTTGCGCCTAAATTTATGTGCCCCCCCTCTCTTTTTTACCCTTCTTGTACCTGGATACTGCAGGGGAGAGCCTGGGGAGCTGCTTCCAGCGGAGCTGTGAAGAGAAAATGGCGCTGGTGTGCTGAGGAAGAAGGCCCCGCCCCCTCAGTGGCGGGCTTCTGTCCCGCATTCTGTGTAAAAAAATGGCGGGGGTTTTTACATATATACAGTGCCAGACTGTATATATGTATTTTTATTGCCAAAAGGTACTTCAATTGCTGCCCAGGGCGCTTCCCCCCAGCGCCCTGCACCCTACAGTGACCGGAGTGTGTAAGTGTGCTGGGAGCAATGGCGCACAGCTGCGGTGCTGTGCGCTACCTTAAATGAAGACAGGAGTCTTCTGCCGCCGATTTCGTCGTCTTCCAGCTTCTGTTCTTCTGGCTCTGCGAGGGGGACGGCGGCGCGGCTTCGGGAACGAACGATCGAGGACAGGTGCCTGTGTTCGAAACCTCTGGAGCTAATGGTGTCCAGTAGCCTAAGAAGCACAAGCTAGCTGCAAGCAGGTAGGTTTGCTTCTCTCCCCTTAGTCCCACGTAGCAGTGAGTCTGTTGCCAGCAGAAGCTCACTGAAAATAAAAAACCTAATAAATACTTTCTTTACTAGTAAGCTCAGGAGAGCCCACTAGGAGCACCCAGCTCTGGCCGGGCACAGATTCTAACTGAGGTCTGGAGGAGGGGCATAGAGGGAGGAGCCAGTGCACACCAGATAGTACCTAATCTTTTCTTTAGAGTGCCCAGTCTCCTGCGGAGCTCGTCTATTCCCCATGGTCCTTACGGAGTTCCCAGCATCCACTAGGACGTCAGAGAAAAACCCAGTAATAACTGTAAAAACTGGTGTAAATGAAAATCTTTCCATGTATTTACATTATAATTATAAATGTAATTGGAAGACTTGACATAGGGCGATTCAGATGGCGGATTGACTGCACATGTGCATCTGCTGAATGGGTCCTGTATTTACGCTCACAGTGCCGCCAAGTGGCAGCATCGGTGCAGACATACTAAAATATTTGCTTTAACAAACATCAAAACAGGATTTTCAGTACTTACTGTTAAATCTATTTCTCAGAGTCCGCTATGGGGTCAGAGATGCAGAAGTAGGCAATTAATACGTTAAGTTTTGGAACAAAGCTCCTCCTTCTCAATTCTTCTCAGCTATCAATTTACAAAGCCTCAAAGGATAGGGTGTAAACAAATGAAAATAAGCTCTCCCAATGAAAAAACGCAAACACTATAAGGGAGGGAACGCAGTGTCCCCCAGATGGACTCAGAGAAAAGGATTTACACGTAAGAACTAAGCAGTGGACAAGCCAAATAACAGAGCATTGTAGTGTAAGCCTACAATGCACATCTGAGAAGAGACTGATGCCCGATTAAATAGGATCATGGTGGTAAACATCTTTCATGTATAAAGAATCAAAAAATTCTCCTTCACCCAAAGAACTGATAATCCAACTTAATTTAACCTCTAACCTGTCAACTTGTAAGCTCAAGGACATTAAATATCAGTCAAAACTTTTGGTACCAGAAAAAGAATGGAGTAAAACCCCAAATTTATCTGCTTCTAAAGAACTGCAGCCACTACTATTGACAAAGCTAGAGAAGGAATGGCTCTTTCCTTTATCGCTTGGAACATTTGTTGAAAAGTATTTTATGGTCCTAGAAGACTGAGGATGTAACTTATCTCCATGACCTCAATACCCTAACTGTCAGATGAAGTCTACATCCATTTTTACTGGAACAAAAGAAGGCCTGGATTGACTTCTCTGACATGCGATCTGCTTGGCTGAGGATATAGGCTCTTTCGTGAAGAGGACCTCCTGCCTAGGTGCCCTAGACTGTGCCCTAGTCTGACCTCTGGTACTCCTGATATCCTCCATTGAGGTCTGTTGCTGACATTTCCCTCAAAGGGAATGAAACCTTGGCCCTCTAGACATGGTGGTAACTGCTGGGAGAAAAACAATTTCTGTCACTGTGGCTTCTGAAATTGTTCTCTCTCGCTCAGCGCCAAATAGAACACCACTTTTAAAAAGCTAATGCTTCCAAACATTAATTGTTCTCGGAATTAGCAGAGCAGGACCTAAGCCAAAGAATTTGTCTGACTATTAATGCCAAGGCTGATATTTTACAGACAATAAAAGCTGCATTTAGAGCTGCCTTATATATAGCTAAAAGCTGTGACATACAGTAGGATGCACTGCTGCAATGCTTTCCCTTAGAAGCTCAGGACATTTCTCAATGGCTTTAGACACTCAAGCACCTGACAGGTAAGGTCGAAATGTGTTGCCCTGGCAACTACATAAATGGATTTTAGAATGCTATTTCATTTTCGATCTGTAGTATCATTTAAAGAAGTCCCATCCACTAGGACACCTGCCTGGGTGACTCTTGTCTATTTGCCATATCCTCCATGGTATTGTAATATATTTTATCTGGTTTTACACATGGCTCTAACAACTGTGCAGAAGGAAGAAAACAACGATCCTTCTTTTTCATTTTCCTCTTGTCAAAGATACCACCAAAGGAAGTCTGAGTATCTTCCTGATCTTACAGCTCTAGAATCTTACAGACTGCAGACACTAGGGCCCAGATTTATCAAGCCTTGGAGACTGATAAACTGCATGGTGATAAAGCACCAATCAGCTCCTAAATGTAATTTTTCAAACACAGTCTGTAACATGGCGGTTAGGTGCTGATTGTCTGGTGCTTAATCACGGTGCAATTTATCACTCTCCAGGGCTTGATAAATCTGGGCCCAGGTCATTAATACCCTGGTTACCAGCTAAGTCTACTGTATAGGAAACGGAGTCCTCAGGTTGGAATCCCACCGTCCTCTTGGTAAGACATATCTGAATATGGGCAACCTGACTTACTCCCTGGTACCAGTCTTAGGAGCCCCTGACTACATAAGAAGTCTCTCTTAAGGCTTAAAAGGGGTCCTGAGCCGCTGCAATTTACAAGTATGTTTGTAGACTCCGTGTCAGAGACAGTCTCCATTCTTTCTATAAAACAAAACAACTGCTGGCTTCTTCCAAATTTCCCCATTTTATGCAAATACTTGGATACCATTGCTGTCTAGTATTAACATTGTTCTATTTGTAAAATGTATCCAACTATAAATGATTTAATCTTGTAATTTGAAATATTCCTAAATACATTTTAATATCAACATTGTGACAAAATAAGTATCTACACAGCGATAGTTTTGCATTCAATATTCATTGGCTCTGAACTGTGTCTACAATCCCGCACAGGATCTTAGTATAAGCCTAAGGGGCTCTAGAGAAAATACTGATTTGGGCCCCTCCGTCATTTGGGCAAAAAACCTATGCACAGAAAAACTGACTGAATAATCTAGGCCCCTCTGTTCCCACTGGACCTTAGCTGGCAGGATGCCTAATGGATAATCAACCTGTGGTCAGCATGCACAGTATAAAGACTGATTAGAAAGTAAAAGGTTACATACTTCAAAATCCTCTTCGTAGTTTGTGGACTGCTCATAAGCTGCATCTGTGTTATATATAGTCTCCTCAATTTCCTTAAAGACAACAAAAGTGGCCATAATGATAGAAGGCAAGCACAGGTGTACAGTACATTCAAATCATTGGCGTTTCTATAATGGGTGCAATGGGTGCGGTGCACATGGGCCCCTGGGTCCAGGGGGGCCCACACCGCACCCAATGCACCCATTTTAACACTTACCTTTCCGGAGTCCAGCGCCGGGATCTGCAATTGCGTCGGAAATCGCTGCCAAAATGGCCGCCGCGCATGCGCGGTAACCAAATTGGTCTCCGGATCATGGCAGGCGCCATGTTTCCGGAGACCTGCGCATGCGCAGTAGACTCCGGCACAATGACGGAGTCTACAGCGCCGTACAGAGGAGGGGGCCCACCCGGAGGTGCACACGGGCCCCCTCCTCTGTAGAAACACCCCTGATTCCAATGGCACCAATAGTCACAAAGAGCCTATGATGCTTATACTGTACTTATGCACTAACAGATACAGTGCTGCATGGGTACTATACTAAGTAGAATTATTTTACATGGATGTATTACAGATGGCCGGCAGCTGAAAATGGATATAGGTCCACTGAATGTATGGGCTGTATTCTCGTGAACGATCAGTATCAAAATGGGTCCACCCACTGTGTGTAGGCGATAGGTACAGTACATTTTATATACCTGCACGACAGGCACACAATTTACATTTTTCCCTATACAACTCTCTAGTATTACAGTGTGTGGGCGTATGAAAAGATTTCTAAGTGCAGCTAAAAGCTTTCATATGTTCTCTATGGAACTGTTTACACTGTTGTGCAATAGGGATCAGATCTAAAAACCCAGGAACAGAATAAACTTCTGAGCAAGAGGGAGAAAAATTGTTAAAGCTTGATTTGGAATTCAGACTGAGCAGCAATGAAAGAAAACAGCAGTGAATGTAGACTGCTTATCCAGCACATCTTCCCTCATACTTCACAGGACTGCAATTATCTGAAAGAACAGATGCTCTTACTTCCAACAAGGTGAATCTCCGGTCTGGGACTCAATCAGGCTGACTTTTTCCAAACAAGAAAGTTTTAGCAAATACTTTTCATCAATTGCCTCTAACAGTTTAGTAACCTAAAGTTTATAACATTTTATTTTTAATGAGTTACTTTGAGAGTTTGCAGAGAGGTAAAGCAATAATGAAACAGATAGGACAATATGGAGTCAGCAAGGTCACCCATACCTGCTCATCACTTTCCTGCTTTGTCAGCGGTTTCTTGGAGCGGCTTTGAGAAGCACTGTTTTCCTAGTGAATTAACCACAGAACAACATTTCTAGGTTATTATAAAAAGATCAAACACACAAATATCTACATTCTCTGAAGCCAAAATAAGTAAAAATAAGATTTTACTCACCGGTAAATCTATTTCTCGTAGTCCATAGTGGATGCTGGGAACTCCGTAAGGACCATGGGGGATAGCGGCTCCGCAGGAGACTGGGCACAACTAAAGAAAGCTTTAGGACTACCTGGTGTGCACTGGCTCCTCCCACCATGACCCTCCTCCAGACCTCAGTTAGGATACTGTGCCCGGAAGAGCTGACACAATAAGGAAGGATTTTGAATCCCGGGTAAGACTCATACCAGCCACACCAATCACACCGTATAACTCGTGATATTATACCCAGTTAACAGTATGAAATATAACTGAGCCTCACTAACAGATGGCTCATAACAATAACCCTTTAGTTAGGCAATAACTATATACAAGTATTGCAGACAATCCGCACTTGGGATGGGCGCCCAGCATCCACTACGGACTACGAGAAATAGATATACCGGTGAGTAAAATCTTATTTTCTCTGACGTCCTAGTGGATGCTGGGAACTCCGTAAGGACCATGGGGATTATACCAAAGCTCCCAAACGAGCGGGAGAGTGCGGATGACTCTGCAGCACCGAATGAGCAAACTCAAGGTCCTCCTCAGCCAGGGTATCAAACTTGTAGACTCTTGCAAAGATGTTTGAACCCGACCAAGAAACAGCTCGGCAAAGTTGTAAAGCCGAGACCCCTTGGGCAGCCGCCCAAAAAGAGCCCACTTTCCTTGTGGAATGGGCTTTTACAGATTTAGGGTGCGGCAGTCCAGCCGCAGAATGTGCAAGTTGAACCGTGCTACAGATCCAGCGAGCAATAGTCTGCTTAGAAGCAGGAGCACCCAGCTTGTTGGGTGCATACAGGATAAATAGCGAGTCAGTTTTCCTGACTCCAGCCGGCCTGGAAACATAGATTTTCAGGGCCCTGACTACGTCCAGTAACTTAGAGTCCTCCAAGTCCCACGTAGCCGCAGGCACCACAATAGGTTGGTTCACATGAAAAGCTGATACCACCTTAGGAAGGAATTGGGAACGAGTCCTCAATTCCGCCCTATCCATATGAAAATCAGATAAGGGCTTTTGCATGACAAAGCCGCCAATTCTGATACACGCCTGGCCGACGCCAAGGCCAACAGCATGACCACTTTCCACGTAAGGTATTTTAGCTCTACGGATTTAAGTGGCTCAACCCAATGCGACTTCAGGAAATCCAACCCCACGTTGAGATCCCACGGTGCCACTAGAGGCACAACCGGGGGCTGAATATGCAGCACTCCCTTAACAAAAGTCTGAACTTCAGGCAGTGAAGCCAGTTCTTTATGGAAGAAAATGTACAGAGCCGAAATCTGGACCTTAATGGAACCCAATTTTAGGCCCATAGTCACTCCTCACTGTAGGAAGTGCAGAAATCGACCCAGTTGAAATTCCTCCGTTGGGGCCTTCCTGGCCTCACACCAAGCAACATATTTTCGCCATATGCGGTGATAATATTTTGCGATCACATCTTTCCTAGCCTTAAACAGCGTAGGAATGACTTCCTCCGGAATGCCTTTTTCCTTTAGGATCCGGTGTTCAACCGCCATGCCGTCAAACACAGCCGTGGTAAGTCTTGAAACAGGCAGGGCCCCTGCTGCAGCAGGTCCTGTCTGAGCGGCAGAGGCCATGGGTCCTCTGAGATCATTTCTTGAAGTTCTGGGTACCAAGCTCTTCTTGGCCAATCCGGAACCACGAGTATAGTTCTTACTCCTCTCCTTCTTATTATTCTCAGTACCTTGGGTATGAGAGGCAGAGGAGGGAACACATACACTGACTGGTACACCCACGGTGTTACCAGAGCGTCCACAGCTATCGCCTGAGGGTCCCTTGACCTAGCGTAATATCTTTTTAGCTTTTTGTTGAGGCGGGACGCCATCATGTCCACCTGTGGCCTTTCCCAATGGTGTACAATCATTTTGTAGACTTCTGGATGAAGTCCCCACTCTCCCGGGTGTAGGTCGTGCCTGCTGAGAAAGTCTGCTTCCCAGTTGTCCACTCCGGGAATGAACACTGCTGACAGTGCTAACACATGATTTTCCGCCCATCGGAGAATCCTTGTGGCTTCTGCCATCGCCATCCTGCTTCTTGTGCCGCCCTGCTGGTTTACAAGGGCGACCGCCGTGATGTTGTCTGACTGGATCAGCACCGGCTGGTGTTGAAGCAGGGGCCTAGCCTGACTTAGGGCATTGTGAATGGCCCTTAGTCCCAGAATATTTTTGTGTAGGGAAGTCTCCTGACTTGACCATAGTCCTTGGAAGTTTCTTCCCTGTGTGACTGCCCCCCAGCCTCGAAGGCTGGCATCCGTGGTCACCAGGACCCAGTCCTGTATGCCGAATCTGCGGCCCTCTAGAAGATGAGCACTCTGCAGCCACCACAACAGCGACACCCTGGCTCTTGGAGACAGAGTTATCAGCCGATGCATCTGAAGATGCGACCCGGACCACTTGTCCAACAGATCCCACTGGAAGATACTTGCATGGAACCTGCCGAATGGAATTTCTTCGTAAGAAGCTACCATCTTTCCCAGGACTCGCATGCATTGATGCACCGACACCTGTATTTGTATTAGGAGGTCTCTGACTAGAGATGACAACTCCATGGCCTTCTCCTCCAGAAGAAACACTTTTTTCCTGTTCTGTGTCCAGAACCATACCCAGGAACAGTAGACGCGTCGTAGGAACCAGCTGCGACTTTGGACTATTCAGAATCCAGCCGTGCTGTTGTAGCACTTCCCGAGATAGTGCTACTCCGACGAACAACTGCTCCCTGGACCTCGCCTTTATAAGGAGATCGTCCAAGTACGGGATAATTATAACTCCCTTTCTTCGAAGGAGTATCATCATTTCGGCTATTACCTTGGTAAATACCCTCGGTGCCGGGGACAGACCAACGGCAACGTCTGGAATTGGTAATGACAGTCCTGTACCACAATTTTGAGGTACTCCTGGTGAGGAGGGTAAATGGGGACATGCAGGTAAGCATCCTTGATGTCCAGTGATACCATGTAATCCCCTTCGTCCAGGCTTGCAATAACCGCCCTGAGCAATTCCATTTTGAACTTGAACCTTCGTATATAAGTGTTCAAGGATTTCAATTTTAGAATGGGTCTCACCGAACCGTCTGGTTTCGGTACCACAAACATTGTGGAATAGTAACCCCGGCCTTGTTGAAGGAAGGGTACCTTGATTATCACCTGCTGGAAATACAGCTTGTGAATTGCCGCCAGTACTACCACCCCTCGAGGGCAGCAGGCAAGGCTAATTTGAGGTAACGGCGAGGGGGAGTTGCCTCGAACTCCAGCTTGTATCCCTGTGATACTACTTGCAGAACCCAGGGATCCACCTGTGAGCGAGCCCACTGGTCGCTGAAGTTCCCGAGACGCGCCCCCACCGCACCTGGCTCCACCTGTGGAGTCCCAGCGTCATGCGGTGGACTCAGAGGAAGCGGGGGAAGATTTTTGATCCTGGGAACTGGCTGTCTAGTGCAGCTTTTTCCCTCTTCCCTTGTCTCTGTGCAGAAGGGAAGCGCCTTTGACCCGCTTGCTTTTCTGAAGCCGAAAGGACTGTACCTTATAATACGGTGCTTTCTTAGGCTGTGAGGAAACTTGAGGTAAATTTTTTCCTTCGCAGCTGTTGCTGTGGATACGAGGTCCCAGATACCATCCCCAAACAATTCCTCACCCTTATAAGGCAGAATCTTCATGTGCCTTCTAAAGTCAGCATCGCCTGTCCACTGCCGGGTCCCTAATACCCTCCTGGCAGAATGGACATTGCATTAATTCTGGATGCCAGCCGGCAAATATCCCTCTGTGCATCCCTCATATATAAGACGACGTCTTTAATATGCTCTATGGTTAGCAAAATAGTATCCCTGTCCTGACAGGGTAATAGACCACGCTGCAGCAGCACTATCCATGCTGAGGCAATTGCAGGTCTCAGTATAGTACCTGAGTGTGTATATACAGACTTCAGGATAGCCTCCTGCTTTTTATCAGCAGGTTCCTTCAAAGTGGCCGTATCCTAAGACGGCAGTGCCACCTTTTTTGACAAACGTTTGAGCGCCTTATCCACCCTAGGGGATATCTCCTAAGGTGACCTATCCTCTGGCGGGAAAGGGTACGCCATCAGTAACTTTTTAGAAATTACCAGTTTCTTATCGGGGGAACCCACGCTTCTTCACACACTTCATTCACTCATCTGATGGGGGAACAAAACACTGGCTGCTTTTTCTCCCCAAACATAAAACCCCCTTTTTTTTTTTTTTTTTTTTTTTTTTTTGTGGTACCTGGGTTAATGTAAGAAATGTGTAACACATTTATTTTTATTGCCGAGATCATGCAACGGATGTTCCTAGTGGATTGTGTATATGTCTCAACCTCGTCGACACTGGAGTCAGACTCCGTGTCGACATCTGCGTCTGCCATCTGAGATAGCGGGCGTTTTTGAGCCCCTGATGGCCTTTGAGACGCCTGGGCAGGCGCGGGCTGAGAAGCCGGCTGTCCCACAGCTGTTACGTCATCCAGCCTTTTATGTAAGGAGTTGACACTGTCGGTTAATACCTTCTACCTATCCATCCACTCTGGTGTCGGCCCCACAGGGGGCGACATCACATTTATCGGCATCTGCTCCGCCTCCACATAAGCCTCCTCATCAACCATGTCGACACAGCCGTACCGACATACCGCACACACACAGGGAATGCTCTGACTGAGGACAGGACCCCACAAAGTCCTTTGGGGAGACAGAGAGAGAGTATGCCAGCACACACCAGAAGGCTATATAATGCAGGGATTCACACTACCCACAGTGATTTTTCCCTTATAGCTGCTATAATACACAGATTTGCGCCTAAATTTAGTGCCCCCCTCTCTTTTTAACCCTTTGAGCCTGAAAACTACAGAGGAGAGCCTGGGGAGCTGTCTTCCAGCTGCACTGTGAAGAGAAAATGGCGCCAGTGTGCTGAGGGAGATAGCCCCGCCCCTTTGTCGGCGGGCTTCTCCCGCTTGTTTATGGATCTCTGGCAGGGGTATTTTTCACATATATAGCCTCTAGGACTATATATTGTGATTATTTTGCCAGCCAAGGTGTTAATATTGCTGCTCAGGGCGCCCCCCCCCCCCCCAGCGCCCTGCACCCATCAGTGACCGGAGTGTGAGGTGTGCATGAGGAGCAATGGCGCCCAGCTGCAGTGCTGTGCGCTACCTTGTTGAAGACCGAAGTCTTCTGCCGCCGATTTTCCGGACCATCTTCTTGCTTCTGGCTCTGTAAGGGGGACGGCGGCGCGGCTCCGGGACCGGACGATCGAGGTCGGGCCCTGTGTTCGATCCCTCTGGAGCTAATGGTGTCCAGTAGCCTAAGAAGCCCAAGCTAGCTGCAAGCAGGTAGGTTCGCTTCTTCTCCCCTTAGTCCCTCGTAGCAGTGAGTCTGTTGCCAGCAGATCTCACTGAAAATAAAAAACCTAAAATAAACTTTCTTTTTCTAGGAGCTCAGGAGAGCCCCTAGTGTGCATCCAGCTCAGCCGGGCACAAGATTCTAACTGAGGTCTGGAGGAGGGTCATGGTGGGAGGAGCCAGTGCACACCAGGTAGTCCTAAAGCTTTCTTTAGTTGTGCCCAGTCTCCTGCGGAGCCGCTATACCCCATGGTCCTTACGGAGTTCCCAGCATCCACTAGGACGTCAGAGAAATGTTGTTAACTAAAAACTGCTGCTGGAATGCTGGGTACACAGTGCGATGCAGGCTATGGCCGATATTGACTATGCGATCTGGCCGGAGGCATGAACCTCCAATAACATAGTAATTGAGGTTGAATAGAGGCAAATTGCCCATCGTGTTCAACCTGTTTTAAGTTGTGATGATTCTACATACTTGATAAATAAATGTTTTATGACTAGTTAGCTTCTATAACTCATGTTACCCCCGGATTAACCACGTTGATAATTTAAGTATTATATCCTTGGATAGCTTTTTCATTCAGAAATGTATCCATTCCTTTTTTAAATCCAATTACAGAGTCCGCCATTACCACCTTCCCTGGCAGGGAATTCCACATCCTGATTGCCCTAATATATATAATACAGTCAATATTCACCTTGCCTGCACAGTCTATTTTTACTTGCGATGCCGACCTAATGGGACCGCGCATCGGCAAGGTGTTTCCACACTGCGCGATATGCACTATGTTTTGTACCGATATGGACTACATAGTCCATATCAGTAGTTATATCGCACCGCGTGTAGGCCCCTTAAGACAATGATGCTGCTCAGAACTACACAATGTTTTACTTACATAATAACATTACTGTTTTTGGCATATATAATAGCACTACAATTAATAAGTGTTATAATACCATACCTCCCAACTGTCCCGATTTTCGCGGGACGGTCCCGTTTTTTTGGCACTGTCCCGCTGTCCCACCCATGGGTCGCAGTGTCCCACGGTGGGGGCAGTTGGGAAGCCCTTGCGCACAGCGTCTATTCAGTGCAGACAGGAGGACAGGGGCCATGCCAGCAGCTCACGGAGGGCATGCCCCCTCACTGACGAAAACGGGGCGTGGCTCGCGATTGCGGGTCCTCCGCAAAGCCACACCCCCTTTTCATAGGCCACGTCTCCTTTTGGGAGCACGCGCGGCTTCGACGCGCGTGTCCCTCTTTCCTCAGGACCAATGTTGGGAGGTATGCAATACTGATTTTGTGACAATGCCTTTTTTTTGATGCTCTACTTGTTAACCACAACTGTATGATGTTTTAAGCATATACTATAATACCAGAGAAAGCCCAACCGCCAGCACATTCAGATTAGGACCTGTATGCAAAAGTCAATTTGGTACTTCCCAAAATCAAAACAGGTAGAGTCTGACATACCAGAAGTGGTATACTGCCCATTATTAATCTAAAGGGGATGCAGTGACCACAAAAACGTTGTAAGAGGAATATTTGTTGCCTCTTGCAATGTGCCAGAGTTTACTGCGCATGCATCGCTCTGCTGGAAAATGGTGCGGGCATCATTTTCAGTTATTTCTGGTAGTGCTCATGCGCAAATCTCCGGAAACATGGCTCTTGCAGATCTCTAGAAATATGGCACCTGCGGCATGTTCCCTGTGGTATCTGCAGCACCCATGTAGATGTCAGTATATGTGGGAGGGTGAAGCAACTCATTAGAGTACGGTCTTACAGATAAAACTCATATCCTATGCATTGTAAGGTGCAGTCTGACTATCACCAAAGGATACAAGCACAGAATAAAGTAGTTCCGTCTCACAAAGGTGTATCTTGTCCTTTCAAATACACAATCTATGCATTGCTGTCAAATGTACAGTATACAGATAATGGATTGTTGATCTTTAAGCACTAGCATTAATATGGAACTGATATGTATGAAAAACAACTGTATTAATAGAACAACTTCAAAAGGGCTGCCGTTCTCTCCTGGCTGTGTTCTCTCCTGTGGAACCATTATTAGAGAATGTATTATAAATGTGTTGTCTTTCTATACCTGGCTAGCATTCTTTTTTCTTTCATTTGCTTGTGCCCTGTTTTCTCTCTTTTCCCTGTGTTGTTGCTCCTCATTCTGGGAAGACCGCTCCTTAGAAGATGTCTCTTTCACTCTGTCCCTATATTCCACCGAGTCCCCTGTAGACCTCAGTTCCATGTCGCCATGTGTGCCCTTTTCTCGTCTGCGGTGATGCCTCTTCTCCCTCTCAGAGTTCTCACTGTGATTCCAGTCACTCCGTCTCCTTTCTTGCTGTATATCTTGGCTATTCAAATCCTCCCTGTGCTTTCTGTGTCTTTGGTCTTGATCCTTGTGATCTTCATTCTTGAGCAAGAAAATGCAAGACATAAGTACATACTTAGCATGATTTAGACCCCAAGAGGCACTACGCTACATAGAGGCTCCCTTCTGGGCCACGGAATTTGACATATTTAAAGTAGACAAAATATATATATATATATATATATATATATATATATATATATATATTAGATAGATAATAGGATTTTGATAACCTACCGGTAAATCCTTTTCTCCTAGTCTGTAGAGGATGCTGGGGACGACATCAAGACTATGGGGTATAGACGGGATCCGCAGGAGATATGGGCACTCTAAAGACTTTTCATTGGGTGTGAACTGGCTCCTCCCTCTATGCCCCTCCTCCAGACCCCAGTTGTAGGACCTGTGCCCAGGGAGACTGACATTTCGAGGAAAGGAATTACTTAACTAGTGGTGAGATATCTACCAACTCACACCCTCAACCATGCCGCACACATGGCATTCAACATAAAACACGCCAATAGGCATAAACTAATTGCAGCAACATGCTGAAACCAAGATAACACAACTTGTGTAACTGTAATAACTAAACTGCAGGTAAAGTACGCACTGGGACGGGCGCCCAGCATCCTCTATGGACTAGGAGAAAAGGATTTACCGGTAGGTTATCAAAATCCTATTTTCTCATACGTCCTAGAGGATGCTGGGGACGACATCAAGACCATGGGGTCTATACCAAAGCTCCAGTACGGGCGGGAGAGTGCGGATGACCCTGCAGCACCGACTGACCAAACTTTAGGTCCTCATCGGCCAAGGTGTCAAACTTGTAGAACTTAGCAAATGTGTTTGACCCTGACCAAGTAGCTGCTCGGCAAAGTTGTAATGCCGAGACCCCCCGGGCAGCCGCCCAGGATGAGCCCACCTTCCTAGTGGAGTGGGCCTTTACCGACGTCGGTAACGACAATCCAGCCGTAGTATGAGCTTGCCGAATCGTATTTCTAATCCAACGTGCAATAGTCTGCTTGGAAGCAGGACAGTCAATCTTGTTGTGATCATACAGGACAAACAGAGCCTCTGTTTTCCGTATACGAGCTGTTCTAGCAACATAGATTTTCAAAGCTCTAACCACATCTAGAGACTTTGAATCAGTGAATGTGTCATTAACTACTGTGGCACCACAATAGATTGGTTTATGTGAAAAGCAGAAACCACCTTTGGAAGAAAATGTTGGCGAGTTCGCAACTCTGCCCTATCTTCATGGAAAATCAGATAAGGGCCCTTGTGAGACAAGGCCCCCAATTAAGACACCCGCCTTGCCAATGCCAAAAGCATCACCACTTTCCAAGTGAGAAACTTCAACTCTATTTTTTGTAGAGGCTCAAACCAATCCGATTGAAGGAACTGCAATACCACGTTAAGGTCCCATGGTGCCACTGGAGGCACGAATGGAGACTGGATGTGCAGAACCCCTTTTACGAAGGTCTAAACCTCTGGAAGAGAGGCCAATTGTATTTGGAAGAACACTGACAAGGCCGAAATCTGGACCTTGATTGATCCCAATCGTAGGCCCGTCTCCACACCATCCTGCAAAAAAAAATGGAGAAAACGTCCTAAGTGAAACTCTTCCGTAGGAGCTTTCTTGGATTCACACCAAGACACATCATTTCTCCAAATACGGTGGTAATGTTTTGACGTTACTCCCTTTCTGGCCTGAATAAGGGTGGGGATGACCTCCTTAGGAATACCCTTCCTGGCTAGGATACGGCGCTCAACAGCCATACCGTCAAACGTAGCCGCGGTAAGTCTTGGTACACACACGGCCCCTGCTGCAGCAGGTCCTCCCGAGGAGGAAGAGGCCGAGGATCTCCTATGAGTAACTGCTGAAGATCTGGGTACCAAGCCCTTCTTGGCCAGTCTGGGGCAATGAAGATTGCTCGAACCCTTGTCTTTCTTATGATCCTGAGTACTTTTGGGATCAGTGGAAGTGGAGGGAAAACATACACTGATGGAAACACCCACTGGGTCACCAGTGCATCCACTGCTACTGCTTGAGGGTCTCTCGACCTGGAACAGTATCTCTGAAGCTTCTTGTTGAGACGAGACGCCATCATGTCTATTTGAGGAACTCCCCAAAGACTTGTCACCTCTGTGAAGACTTCTTGGTGGAGGCCCCACTCTCCTGGATGGAGATCGTGTCTGCTGAGGAAGTCTGCTTCCAAGTTGTCTACTCCCGGAATGAATATTGCCGACAGAGCTTGTAGATGTTTTTCTGCCCAGCGGAGGATTTTTGTCGCATCTGCCATTTCCGCTCTGCTTTTCGTTCCACCCTGCCTGTTTATGTATGCGACTGCTGTTACATTGTCCGCCTGGATCTGCACGGGACGGTCTTGAAGAAGATGTACCGCTTGTTGAAGGCCGTTGTAAATGGCTCTTAGCTCCAGAACGTTTATGTGAAGGCAGGCTTCCTGTTGTGACCAACGTCCCTGGAAGTTTTCTCCCTGAGAGACTGCTCCCAAGTCTCGGAGACTTGCATCCGTGGTTACTAGGACCCAGTCCTAAATCCCGAACCTGCGTCCCTCTAGCAGGTGAGAGCTGTGCAACCACCACAGGAGCGAAATCCTGGTTTTTGACGACAGGATTATCTTTCTGTGCATGTGTAGGTGTGACCCCGACTACTTGTCCAACAGGTCCCACTGGAATACTCTGGCATGGAACCTGCCAAACTGTATCTCCTCGTAGGCCGCCACCATCTTCCCCAACAACCAAATGCACTGATGGATCGACACACTTGATGGTTTCAATTAGGGAAGCCAATCCCGGGTATCGGGATTGAAAAATGGCCAATCCCCGGGGGATACCCGGGATTGGCTTTTAACTGTGTGGCCGCCCCCTCGCCTCGCACACATTACTAACCGTATACCGAGAGCAGGCGGGTGGGGATCTCTTCCTGCACTCCCTCAGTCACCTCATGCTACGCCGAGGGAGCCGGAAAGAGGATACCGGGCAGTGTCTGAGCATCCTCTGGATGCTCAACGCTGATCCCTCAATCCCCGGGATTGGACCTTCTAATCCCGGGATTGAATCCCGGACGTTTTTGGCCCTAAATCCCGGGATCCCGCCAATACTGATGCCGGGATTGGCCACCATAGTTTCAATATCTGTTTTACCATTTTCTGGATTTCCAGAGCCTTTTCCAGCAGAAGGAATACTCTCTGAACTTCTGTGTCCAGAATCATCCCGAGGAAAGACAACCTTGTCGTCAGTTCCAACCATGACTTTGGGTAATTTATGATCCACCCGTGTTGTTGGAGTATTGACAGGGAGAGGGATATGTTTTGTAATAACTGCTCCCTGGATCTCGCCTTTATCAGGAGGTCGTCCAGATAAGGGATTACATTGACTCCTTTCTGACGAAGGAGGACCATCATCTCCGCCATCACCTTGGTGAATACCCTCGGCGCCGTGGAGAGACCGAAAGGTAACGTCTGGAATTGGTAATGGCAATCCTGAATCGCGAATCTCAGATAAGCCTGGTGAGGAGGATAAATGGGAACATGCAGGTAAGCATCCTTTATGTCCACCGACACCAAGTAGTCCCCCCTCCTCCAGACTGGCAATCACCGCCCGAAGTGATTCCATCTTGAACTTGAACCTTTTCAGGAAGAAATTCAGATCTTTTAGATTTAGGATCGGTCTAACCGAGCCGTCCGGCTTCGGAACAACAAAGAGGCTTGAATAAAAACCCCGCCCTTGTTGTGACAACGGTACCAGGACTATGACCTGGTCTTGACATAATTTTTGGATTGCCGCTGTTACTGCTTCTCTCTCTGGCGGAGAAGCTGGCAAGGTCGATTTGAAAAATCAGCATGGGGTAATGTCTTGAAACTCCAGCTTATACTCCTGGGATACTATTTGCAACATCCAGGGGTCCACGCCAGACAGAACCCAATCCTGGCTGAAGAGTTTGAGACGTGCCCCCACCCGAGCAGCCTCCCGCAAGGAAGTTCCAGCGTCATGCTCGGGATTTGGCAGAATTAGGGGTAGACTTTTGCTCTTGGGAACCTGGAGCCGGTGTGGGCTTATTTTCCCTTCCCCTTCCCCTACCTGCAAAGAAAGGGGAACCGCTCGTCTTTTTGTATTTATTGGGCCGAAAGGACTGCATTTGAGGGTGATAGGTCTTTTTTGCAGGTGCAGGCGCAGAGGGCAAAAATGTTGACTTACCTGCGGTAGCCGGCGAGACTAACGCATCCAGGCCATCGCCAAATAAGGCCTCACCTTTATATGGGAGAGCCTCCATGTTTCTTTTGGAATCTGCATCCGCGTTCCACTGGCGAATCTATAACACCCGCCTAGCCGATACTGCCATGGTAGCGGCTTGTGAACTCAAGAATCCAATATCCTTCATTGCTTCCAGCATGTAGGCGGCAGCGTCCTTGATATTCCCTAACTTAAGGAGTATCTCATCTTTATCAATCGTGTCAATTTCTGATGACACGCTTTCTGACCATTTTTCAATAGCGCGACTCACCCATGCGCAGGCAATAGTGGGCCTGAGCAGTGTACCATTGGTAACATAAATGGATTTCAATGTTGTTTCCATTTTGCGGTCTGCCGGCTCTTTAAGAGAAGCCGTGCCAGGAGCAGGGAGAATTACCTTCTTTGTCAACCTGGAAAGTGCACTGTCTAACACAGGGGGTGACTCCCATTTTTTCCTGTCTTTAACCTGGAAAGGATAAGCTATGTGAATCCTTTTGGGAACACAAAAAAAATTTTCAGGATTCACCCACATCCCTTCAAACATAGCATTTAGTTTGTGTGAAGGAGGGAACGTGACTCTGGATTTCTTTTCCTTACATAAATAAGCTTTCTCCTGAGGTACAGGAGTGCTTTCTGTAACCTCCAACACGTCCCTTATAGCCACAATCATATATTGTATAATTTTTGCCAATTTATGATCTCTCTCTGGATTCACTATTGTCGACACAAGAATCAGAATCCGTGTCGGTATCAGTGTTTACAACATTTGCAAATGGTCTCTTATGTGACCCAGAGGGGCCGCCCGCATAAGGAATAACAGCATCCTGAAAAATCACATCTTCCACAGATTTTCTCCAGCATGCAGCTTTAGATTCAGACTTATCCAATCTACAGTTAATCAGATGCATACGGTCACGTAGCTCTTTCACCCATGCAGGCTCTTGGTGTGCCAGTAGCGCCACTACATTACAACTCTGTGTCCCTAAAATGGCTTCCTCCGGGGAGGAACTCCCTGCCTCAGACATGCCTCACACGTGTACACCACACTCACAGACACACTGGGACTTATTTTGGGGACAGACCCACAGTAAAATCTGTCAGAGGGACACAGGATAGGAGCAGCCAGTTCACAAACCCAGCGCCAGTATTGCCTGTGAACACAGTATGTCCACAGCCCAAAAGCGCTTTTAAATAGTAATATACACTTTCAAATGCACCACAATCGCTTTGTGCCCCCCTTTTATAGCACCCTGTACTTGTCAGAAGTGGAGGAAAGGACCAGCGTGTGAGGAGAGAGAGAAAATGGCGCTGAGTAGTGTGCTGGCTGTCTGAGGAAGAAGCTCAGCCCCCACAATGGCGCGTCCTTACACTCAGTATATTTACTTATTATTTATACTGGCGGGGGTAGGGCTGTGCCAGCGGCATCTTATGCCCCCTTTTAGCCAGTTTGAGGTATTTTTCTTGCTGCCCAGGGTGCCCCCCCCCCACGCGCCCTGCACCCTGCAGTGCCTGTGTGTGTGGGCAGCAATGGCGCTGCGTTCCCGCCAGCCGCGCCGCACCTCAGCCGTTACTTGATTGAAGATCATTCTTCTCATACTCACCTGTCTTCTGACTTTTGGCTCTGTGAGGGGGGTGACGGCGTGCTGTGGGAGTGAGCATATAGACACGGCTAGCGTTCAGTTCCCTTCAGGAGCTAATGGTGTCCTGTCAGCCAGAAGCAGAGCCATGAAACTCTGAGGAAGTTGGTTCTGCTTCTGCCCCCTCAGTCCCACGAAGCAGGGAGTCCGATGCCAGCAGATCTCCCTGAAAATAAAAAACCTAACATAAGTCTTTTCAGAGAAACTCAGTAGAACTCCTCAGAGTGCATCCAGTCGACCTGGGCACATTTCTAAAACTGGGGTCTGGAGTAGGGGCATAGAGGGAGGAGCCAGTTCACACCCAATGAAAAGTCTTTAGAGTGCCCATGTCTCCTGCGGATCCAGTCTATACCCCATGGTCTTGATGTCGTCCCCAGCTTCCTCTAGGACACATGAGAAAGATAAATATATATATGTATAGTGGCCGACAGATTTAGAGTAATACAGGATAGAAAACAATAATAGGAACAGTAGTAATAAGACTGTTGAACATATGTTGGACATTTATCTGTTGTTTCCAGGTAGTGATTTCTATACACAAACACACACACACACACACACACACACACACACATATATAGAGAGAGAGAGAGAGAAACAGAGAGAGATATATATACACACGCACACACACATCTACATATATGTAAATATATACACACAATCAGCAATTAAAACCACTGGCAGAAAAAATAAGAATTTACTCACCGGTAATTCTATTTCTCGTAGTCCGTAGTGGATGCTGGGAACTCCGTAAGGACCATGGGGAATAGCGGGCTCCGAAGGAGGCTGGGCACTCTAGAAAGATCTTAGACTACCTGGTGTGCACTGGCTCCTCCCACTATGACCCTCCTCCAAGCCTCAGTTAGGTACTGTGCCCGGACGAGCGTACACAATAAGGAAGGATATTGAATCCCGGGTAAGACTCATACCAGCCACACCAATCACACCGTACAACTCGTGATATGAAACACAGTTAACAGTATGAAACAATAGAGCCTCTCAACAGATGGCTCAACAATCACCCGATTTAGTTAACAATAACTATGTACAAGTAATGCAGATAAACCGCACTTGGGATGGGCGCCCAGCATCCACTACGGACTACGAGAAATAGAATTACCGGTGAGTAAATTCTTATTTTCTCTAACGTCCTAGTGGATGCTGGGAACTCCGTAAGGACCATGGGGATTATACCAAAGCTCCCAAACGGGCGGGAGAGTGCGGATGACTCTGCAGCACCGAATGAGAGAACTCCAGGTCCTCCTCAGCCAGGGTATCAAATTTGTAGAATTTTGCAAACGTGTTTGCCCCTGACCAAGTAGCTGCTCGGCAAAGTTGTAAAGCCGAGACCCCTCGGGCAGCCGCCCAAGATGAGCCCACCTTCCTTGTGGAATGGGCATTGACAGATTTTGGCTGTGGCAGGCCTGCCACAGTATGTGCAAGCTGAATTGTACTACAAATCCAACGAGCAATAGTCTGCTTAGAAGCAGGAGCACCCAGCTTGTTGGGTGCATATAGGATAAACAGCGAGTCAGATTTTCTGACTCCAGCCGTCCTGGAAACATATATTTTCAGGGCCCTGACAACGTCTAGCAACTTGGAGTCCTCCAAATCCTTAGTAGCCGCAGGCACCACAATAGGCTGGTTCAGGTGAAACGCTGACACCACCTTAGGGAGAAACTGGGGACGAGTCCTCAATTCTGCCCTATCCATATGGAAAATCAAATAAGGGCTTTTACAAGACAAAGCCGCCAATTCTGATACTCGCCTGGCAGAAGCCAAGGCAAATAACATAACCACCTTCCATGTGAGATATTTCAGATCCACGGTTTTTAGTGGTTCAAACCAAAGTGATTTTAAGAAAAACTCAACACCACGTTGAGATCCCAAGGTGCCACAGGAGGCACAAACGGGGGCTGACTATGCAGCACTCCTTTTATAAATGTCTGAACTTCAGGTACTGAAGCTAGTTCTTTTTTGAAAGAAAATCGACAGAGCCGAGATCTGTACCTTAATGGAACCCAATTTAAGGCCCATAGTCACTCCTGCTTGCAGGAAATGCAGAAATCGACCTAGTTGAAATTCCTCTGTTGGGGCCCTTTCGGCCTCACACCATGCAACATATTTTCGCCATATGCGGTGATAATGAGTTGCTGTAACCTCTTTCCTGGCTTTAGTAAGCGTAGGAATTACTTCCTCCGGAATACCCTTTTCCTTCAGGATCCGGCGTTCAACCGCCATGCCGTCAAACGCAGCTGCGGTAAGTCTTGGAACAGACAGGGCCCCTGCTGCCGCAGGTCCTGACTGAGTGGCAGAGGCCATTGGTCCTCTGATATAAATTCTTGAAGTTCTGGGTACCAAGCTCTTCTTGGCCATCCACGAGTATCGTTCTTACTCCTCGCCTTCTTATTATTCTCAGTACCTTTGGTATGAGAGGCAGAGGGGAGAACACCTAAACCGACTGGTACACCCACGGTGTTACCAGAGCGTCCATAGCTATCGCCTGAGGGTCCCTTGACCTGGAGCAATATCTTTTATAGCTTTTTGTTAAGGCGGGACGCCATCATGTCCACCTGTGGCCTTTCCCAATGGTGTACAATCCTATTGGAAGACTTCTGGAGGAAGTCCCCATTCTCCCGGGTGGAGGTCGTGTCTGTTGAGAAGATCTGCTTCCCAGTTGTCCACTCCGGGAATGAACACTGCTGACAGTGCTAACACATGATTTTCCGCCTATCGGAGAATCCTTGTGGCTTCTGCCATCGCCATCCTGCTTTTTGTGCCGCCCTGTTGATTACATGGGCGACTGCCGTGATGTTGTCTGATTGGATCAGTACCGGCTGGTTTTGAAGCAGAGGCCTTGCTGGCCTCAGGGCATTGTAAATGGCCCTCAGATCCAGAATATTTATGTGTAGGGAAATAACCTGACTTGACCAAAGTCCCTGGAAGTTTCTTCCCTATGTGACTGCCCCCCAGCCTCAAAGGCTGGAATCCATGGTCACTAGGACCTAGTCCTGTATGCCGAACCTGCGGCCCTCTTGAAGATGGGCACTCTGCAGCCACCACAGTAGAGATACCCTGGTCCTTGGAGACAGGGTTATCAGCCTATGCATCAGAAGATGCGATCCGGACCACTTGTCCAACAGGTCCCTCTGAAAAGTTCTTGTATGGAACCTGCCTAATGGGATTGCTTCGTAAGAAGCTACCATTTTTCCCAGGACTCGCGTGCAATGATGCACCGCTACCTATTTTGGTTTCAGGAGGTCTCTGACTAGAGATGACAACTCCTTGGCTTTCTCCTCCGGGAGAAACACTATTTCTGGTTTATGTCCAGAACCATCCCCAGGAACAGTAGACGTGTCATAGGAACCAGCTGTGACTTTGGACTGTTTAGAATCCACCTATGCTGTTGTATCACTTTCCAAAATAGTGCTACCCCGACTACCAACTGCTCCTTGGACCTCGCCCTTATAACGAGATTGTCCAATTACGGGATAATTACAACTCCCTTTTTTTGAAGGAGTATCATCATTTCGGCCATTACCTTGATAAAACACCCTCGGTGCCATGTACAGTCCAAACGGCAGTGTCTGGACTTGGTAATGGTAATCCTGTACCACAAATCTGAGGTACTCCTGGCGAGGATGGTAAATGGGGACATGCAGGTAAGCATCCTTGATGTCCCGGGATACCATGTAATCCCCCTCGTCCAGGCTTGCAATAACCGCCCTGAGCGATTCCATCTTGAACTTGAATTTTTTTATGTTCAAGGATTTTAAATATAAAATGGGTCACACCGAACCATGCGGTTTCGGTACCCCAACCCGTGTGGAATAGTAACCCCGTCCTTGTTGAAGTAGGGGCACCTTGAGTATTACCTGCTGGGAATACCGCTTATTAATTGCCTCTAGCACAGCCTCCCTGCTTGAGGGAGTTGTCAGCAAGGCATATTTTAGGAAACGGCTGGGGGGAGACATCTCTAATTCCAGCTTGTACCCCTGAAATACTACTTGGAAGAAACAGGGATCCACCTGTGAGCGAGCCCACTAATTGCTGAAATTTTTGAGGCGGCCCCCCACCGTACCTGGCTACACCTGTGGAGCACCCGCGTCATGGTGTGTACTCACAGGAGGCGGGGGAAGAATCTTGATTCTGGGAACAGGCTGACTGGTGCAGCTTTTTCCCTCTACCCTCGTCTCTGTACAGAAAGGAAGCGCCATTTGACCCGCTTGCTTTTCTGAAGCCGAAAGGACTGTACCTTTTTCTGTGAGGAAACCTGAGGTAAAATTATTTCTTCCCAGCAGTTGCTGTGGATACGAGGTCCCAGAGACCATCCCCAAATAATTCCTCACTCTTATAAGGCTCTCTATGCGCTTTTTAAGTCAGCATCACCTGTCCAGTGACCGGTCTCTAATACCCTCCTGACAGAATGGACATTACATTTATTTTGGATGCCAGCCGGCAAAATATCCCTCTGTGCATCCCCCATATATAAGACAACGTCTTTAATATGTTTTTATGTTTGCCAACTATTATCCCTGTTTGACAGGGTCACCAACCACGCTGCAGCAGCACTATCTGCAGGTCTCAGTCTAGTACCTGAGTGTGTAAATACAGACTTCAGGATAGCCTCCTGTTTTTTTTATCAACAGGTACCTATTAAAGTGGCCGTATCCTAAGACGGCAGTGCCACCTTTTTTGACAAACGTGTGAGCGCCTTATCCACTTTAGGGGATATCTCCCAGCGTAACTTATCCTCCTGGCGGGAAAGGGTACGCCATCAGTAACTTTTTATAAATTACCAGTTTCTTAACGGGGGAACCCACGCTTTTCACACACTTCATTTATTCATCTGATGGGGGAACAAAACACTGCCTGTTTTTTCTCCCCAAACCTAAAACCCATTTATAGAGGTTAAAGTCAGAAATGTATAACACATTTTTTATTGCCGGGATCAAGTCACGGATTGGATTGTGTATATGTCTCCACCTTGTCGACACTGGAGTCAGACTCCGTGTCGACATCTGTGTCTGCCATCTGAGAGAGCGGGCGTTTTTGAGCCCCTGATGGCCTTTGAGACGCCTGGGCAGGCGCGGGCTGCGAAGCCGGCTGTCCCACAGCTGTTACGTCATCCACCCTTTTATGTAAGGAGTTGACACTGTCGGTTAATACCTTTTACCTCTCTATCCACTCTGGTGTCGGCCCCACAGGGGGCGACATCACATATATCGGCCTCTGTTCCGTCACCATATAAGCCTCCTCATTCAACATGTCGACACAGCCGTACCGACACACCGCAGACACACAGGGAATGCTCTAAACGAGGACAGGACCCACAAAAGCCCTTTGGGGGGACAGAGTGAGAGTATGCCAGCACACACCAGAGCGCTATATACTGCAGGGACTAACTGAGTTATGTCCCCTATAGCTTTATATCTATATATATAATGTATACTGCGCCTAAATTTAGTGCCCCCTCTCTCTTTTTTTAACCCTTGTAGACTGCAGGGGAGAGCCAGGGAGCTTCCCTCCAACGGAGCTGTGAGGGAAAATGGCGCCAGTGTGCTGAGGAGATAGGCTCCGCCCCTTTTTCGCGGCCTATTCTCCCGTTTTTTATGGACTTCTGGCAGGGGTATTTACCTCATATATAGCCCCTGGGGCTATATATTGAGGTATTTTTGCCAGCCAAGGTGTTTTTATTGCTGCCTCAGGGCGCCCCCCCCCCCCCAGCGCCCTGCACCCTCAGTGACCGGAGTATGAAGTGTGTGAGAGGAGCAATGGCGCACAGCTGCAGTGCTGTGCGCTACCTTGGTGAAGACTGAGTCTTCATGCCGCCGATTTTCCGGACCATCTTCTTGCTTCTGGCTCTGTAAGGGGGACGGCGGCGCGGCTCCGGGACCGAACATCAAGGCTGGGCCTGCGGTCGATCCCTCTGGAGCTAATGGTGTCCAGTAGCCTAAGAAGCCCAATCCGGCTGCAAGCAGGCGAGTTCGCTTCTTCTCCCCTTAGTCCCTCGCTGCAGTGAGCCTGTTGCCAGCATGTCTCACTGAAAAGAACAAATTCTAAGACTATAACTTTCTAAGAGCTCAGGAGAGCCCCTAGTGTGCATCCAACCTCGGCCGGGCACGAAATCTAACTGAGGCTTGGAGGAGGGTCATAGTGGGAGGAGCCAGTGCACACCAGGTAGTCTAAGATCTTTCTAGAGTGCCCAGCCTCCTTCGGAGCCCGCTATTCCCCATGGTCCTTACGGAGTTCCCAGCATCCACTAGGACGTTAGAGAAAGTGAAGAATAATGAGTATCTCATATATGTGACTGCTGTGGGAATGTTTTCAGTTCCATTTCAAAAGCATTACCACAGCAATCCGCATTGTTTTATTTACTGATTACAAGCTGATGAAGCTTTATTGATATCCCAATGGGTGGACAGTAATATTGCATCTCTACATTGTTCAATTCGCTGTATTAGTATCACTGATGAACGTCTTTTATGCAAGATATTGATTATTAACCCCAGATGAAGTTCTAATGATGAAACGCATTGGGTTTCAAACAGCTACACTGTTAACCTTCAATGAAGGATTTTTGCCAGAAATTGCAGTAAGTGAATAATAACGAAATACATTGTGGGTTCAACTTGTACTAGTGATAACTTCAGTGATGAATTCTGTCAAATATTATAATCATCACCCCCAAACAATATTGATGTAATTGTTTTATGTATGGTCAATATTTTATGTAATCACATCATAAACATTTAGACAATGTCAATCAATTCATTGCCCATTTTATAATAAAAATTATTTTTATCTATGATGGTGATGTATTGCTGACCAGAGCCGGCCCAAGGCATAGGCAAACTAGGCAAATGCCTAGGGCATTTGGTATGCCTAGGGGCACAAGCAACTTCTGCTGATTAAAATGATATGAGGCATACCTATATTCTGTGTGACTGCGGCTGAATCTGCATACGAAATGCTACATTACAGTGTATTCCTGGAAATCACTGTAATGTAGCATTTTGTATGCAGATACAGCCACAGTCACACACAGAATATAGGCATGCCTGCATATCATTTTAATCAGCAGAAGTTGCTTATGTGTAAGGGGCATTACTGTGTGGTAAATTGTGTATAAGTGCATTACTTAAGTGTAGCATTATGTGTATAAGGTGCTCTACTGTGTGGCATAACTTATAGAAAGGGCACTACTGTGTGGTCTAATGTGAATAAAGAGCAATATGGCATGGTGTAATGTTAATAAGGAACAATTCAGTTTAATGTAATGTAAATAAGGAGCACTACTGTGAGGAGTAACGTATATAAGGTAAAGTGGTACTACTATGTGATGTAACGTGAATAAGGGACACTATCGCATGATAAAATGTAAATAAAGTTGCACTACTGTGTGGTGTAATCTGAATTGGAAGTACTATTGTGTGGCCATGCCCCTTCCCAGCAAGAACACAACCATTTTTGGGCTGTGCGCCAAATGTGCGCACTGTTCCTATTAAAAATATAGGGGGTAGGAGCACCAAAATGATGTCTGCTACGGGTGAGGGGTGATGGTACTGGGAAGGGGGTGAAGGGTCAGATGCGGAACTAGCGGAACCAGTCACTACCTACAGGTGCAATTCCAGACAGGGCCGTCTTTTCGTATGGGCTGAATGGGCAGTTGCCCAAGGGCCCCAGGAGTATAGGGGTACCAAATTTTTAAAAATTGGTCCTAGGGAACCGGAGATATCTGACTTCAAAGCAGTGGTCACCATCCGAGCCTGTTTACTGCTCTTCCCAGCCAGGTATCTCGGGTTTTGTCTGATCTAAAGTTTTTCTGAGGGTATACTCAGAAAGATGGGACTCTTCCCTTTTGGTGGACACTGGCAGCTTGTCTCTACTATGCCCAGAACCAGAGATATCAGCCTTCCATCAGCCAGTCACTGCTCCAGCTCCACAAGCCTGGTATGCAGTTTTAAATATTCGTCAGTGGATTGCTCTGGCTCCTGAACTGTGATCCCCAAGTACCCCAGTACCTCCTGAAAGGTGGGACTACAGAGTTTTTATCCCACTGAAAGTTAAGAAATCTATTTCCAGGAACTGAAGATATCAGCAGTCAAACAAGCTGCCCTCCCATTGGAAAAATAAGATTTTAATACCTACCGGTAAATCCTTTTCTCGTAGTCAATAAGGGATACTGGGGATACTTAGTACCATAGGGTATAGATGGGGTCCAAAGGAGCCGGTGCACTTTAAATTCTTCAAATTAGGTGCGCTGGCTCTCCCCCTCTATGCCCCCTCCCACAGACAGTCTAGGTAAACTGTGCCCGAAGGAGATGGACATACTTGACAGGAGAAAACATAACAAGACAATGAGTGGTGCGATTAACGAACCAGCACACAACAAACATAAACCAGACCAGCAACGGCTGGCGAAACAGAACAGCAACAGCTGAGTCAAACAACTTTGACACAAGAACAAACCTGCAGAAAAGTCTAAGCACTGAGGCGGGCGCCCAGTATCCCTTATGGACGAGAAAAGAATTTACCGGTAGGTATTAAAATCCTATTTTCTCTAACATCTGGGGACACTTAGGGGGTAATTCAGACCTGATCACTGGGCAGCGATTTTTGCAGCCCTGCGATCATATAGTCGTCGCCTACAGGGGGGTGTATGTTCGCTGTGCAAGTGTGCGATCGCATGTGTAGCAGAGCTGCACAAACAGATTTTGTGCAGTCTCTGCGCAGCCCAGGACTTACTCAGCCACTGCGTTCACATCAGGCTGATCGGGACCAGATTTGACGTCAGACACCCTCCCTTCAAACGCTCGGACACTCCTGAAAACGCTCAGTAGCCACCCACAAATGCCCTCTTCCTGTCAATCTCCTTGCGAACTCCCATGTGAATCGATTCTTCGCACAAACCCGTCGCTAACCGGCGATCCCCGTTGCTGCGGTCCGTTGCGCCTGCGAAAACGCAGAGCAGCAATCAGGTCTGAATTACTCCCTTAGTACGATGGGGACGTCCCAAAGCTTCCAGAATGGGCGGGAATGTGCTGAGACATCTGCTGCACCAACTGCCCAAACTGGGTATCCACTGAAGCCAGGGTATCAAATTTGTAGAACTTGACAAACGTGTTTTTCCCTGACCAGGTAGCAGCCCGGCATAGTTGCAATGCCGAGACTCCACGGGCAGCTGCCCAGGAGGATCTCATCGATCTTGTAGAGCGGGCCCTAATAGACTGTGGAACAGCAAGGCTGCCAAAGTATAGGCCTGTTGGATAGTAAGCCTAATCCAACGAGCAATCGACTGCTTCGAAGCAAGACAACCCTTTTTCTGAACATCATACAGTACAAAAAGGAATCCGTTTTTCTGACACGAGCCGTCCTCTCGACATAGATCTTTAAGGCACGCACTACATCCAAGGTCTCAGGATTAGAAGAAGTGTCAGACTTGGCCGGAACCATAATTGGTTGATTCAAGTGAAACGCAGAAACCACTTTTGGCAGGAACTGCTGACGAGTCTTGAGCTCTGCTCTGTCCTCGTAAAAGACCAAATAGGGACTCTTGTATGACAAAGCTCCCAATTCCGAAACTCGCCTATCTGAGGGCCAATAGCACTAACGTTTTCCACGTAAGGTACTTGTCTTCTACCGTTAACAGTGGTTCAAACCAGGAGGACTGTAGAAAATCCAAAACCACGTTCAGATCCCAGGGTGCCGTTGGAGGCACAAAGGAAGCTTGTATGTGGAGTACACCCTGTAAGAAGGTCTGGACTTCCGGCAAAGTAGTCAACTTTTTCTGAAAGAAAATGGACAAAACCGAGATCTGGACTTAATTTGAGCCTAAGCGTAGGCCTAAATCCACTGAAGCCTGTAAGAACCGTAAGAAACGGCCCAGGGTGAAATCCGCAGGAGGATACTTACGCCCTTCACACCAGGAGACATATCTTTTCCAGATATGATGATGGTGTTTTGACATCAATGCCTTCCTGGCTTGAATCACGGTTGCAATAACCTTGCCCGTAATACCTTTCTTAGCTTAGTTCCGTTCAACCGCCATTCCGTCAAACAAAGCCAACGTAAGTCCGGATAGACGAACGGCCCTTGTTGAAGAAGATCCACTCGCATTGGCAGAGGCCAGGGCTCTTCTATTGACATGGCTAGAATGTCTCCATACCAAGTTCTTCAAGGCCAATCTGGGGAAATCAGGATTGCCTGAACTCCTTCCCTTCTGAGTCTCTTTAGCACCCTCGGGAGTAACAGAATCAGAGGGAACAGGCACACCAGCTGGTAAGACCACGGCATCGTAAGTGCATCCACTGCTGCCGCCTGAGGGTCCGTGATTCTGGAACAATACCGCCGAAGCTTCTTGTTGAGCCGAGACGCCATCAGATCGATCTGCGGACATTCCAACTGGTCTGTGATCTGCTGAAACACCTGTGGGTGGAGACCCCACTCTCCCGGGTGAAGGTCGTGTCGACTTAGGATGTCCGCTTCCCAGTTGTCTACTCCCGGAATGAATATGGCAGATATTGCACTTGCATTCATTTCCGCACAGAGGAGTATCTTGGACACTTCTCGCATGCAAGCTCTGCTCTTTGTTCCTCCCTGACGATTGATGTACGCCACTGCCGTGGCGTTGTCCGACTGAACATGTATGGCCTGATTTTGAAGCAGTGAAGAGGCCTGAAGCAGAGCATTGCAGATCGCCCGGTCCAGGATGTTTATTGGAAGAACGGCTTTGTGGCTTGACCACCTGCCTTGAACTGCACCCCTTTGGTGACAGCTATCCACCCCAGCAGACTCGCGTCCCTGGTTAGGAGGATCCAATCCTACCCTCCACAAGATGGGGGGACTGCAACCACCACCGGAGTGACATCCTGGCCTGTGGTGAAGAGGCGTATGATCTAATGCATCTGTAGATGCAAATGCAAACATAACCATTTGTTCAGGAGATCTAATTGGAATGTCCTTGCATTGAACCTTCCATATTGGAGTGCCTCGTATGAGGCCACCATCTTTCCCAACAGGCGTATGCAAAGATGTACTGAGACCCGGTTCTGTTTCAGTACCTCCCAGACCATCTCCTGAGGCGTCCTTGCTTTGTCTGCCAAGAGGAAAACTTTCTGAGCCACTCTGTCCAGAATCATTCCCAGAAACTGGAGCCTTTGAGTTGGCTCGAAGTGAGATTTCTGTAAATTGATAGTCCACCCGTGGTGTGACAGTAGCTGTGTAGTGCGCTTGATGCTGTCCAACAGATGCTCCCTGGATCTTGCTTTTATTAAAAGGTTATCCAGATAGGGGACAATGTTGAACCCCTGAATGCGGAACTGGAACATCATATCCTCCATCACCTTCGTAAAAACCCTCGGTGCCATAGACAGGCCAAAAGGCAGTGCTTGGAACTGGTAGTGTTCGTCCAGTAGAGCAAACCTGAGGTAAGCTTGATGAGGCGGCCCATTGAAATATGGAGGTAGGCATCCTTTATTTCCAAAGATACTAAGAACTCCCCCTCCTCCAGTCCGGAGATCACTGCTCTCAAGGACTCTATTTTGAACTTGAAGACCCACAGACACGGGTTTAAGGACTTGTGATTCAAAATGGATCTTACCGAACCGTCCGGTTCCGGCACCACGAACAGGTTGGAATAATATCCTTCGCCCCGTTGTTGATGTGGAACTGGAACGATGACCTGGGTCTGAACCAACTTCTGAATGGCCTCTTGCAGCGTAACTCGAGTGTCCTTGGAAACTGGTAAGCTTTACTTGAAATATCTGTTAGGCAGAGAATTTACGAACTCCAGTTTGTAGCCCTGGGAGATCAGATCTTTTACCCAGGCATCCTGGCAAGAGCTTCTCCAAATGAGGCTGATAAACCTTAAGCGGACTCCCACCTCGAGATGCCCCAGGGGTGGAGGGACACAGTCATGCTGAGGCCTTAGTAGAAGCAGAGCTAATGCTCTGTTACTTTGATCCTGGAATGGCAGGTTTTTGTGCCTTATTTCTGGTGCATCTTGCTGCATTGGAGGCACCTCTTGCTTTCCTCTTAAACCTTGCTGCCCGAAAGGACTGCATGGAGGGTCCCAGGTAAGAGCGTCTGCTCAATGAAGCCGCAGATGGGAGAAACGTGGATTTTCCAGCAGTAGCCTTTGAAATCCATGTATCTAATTCACCCCCTAATAACCACTCTCCTTTGAAAGGCAGAGCTTCAACAGTCCTTTTCGATTCGGCATCCGCTACCCACTGACGCAGCCACAAGGCTCTGCGTGCGGATACCACCATGGTAGTAGTTCTAGCATTGATAATGCCTATATCCTTGATTGTCTCACAAAGGACACGTGCTGAGTTCTGAATGTGTTTCACCAGTGTCACCATGTCTATCAGGGTCTTGTACCCCGACAAGCCCTCCTGAATATGACCTGCCCACATACGAATGGCATGTGTCATCCAACAGCCTGTAATAACAGGTCTCTGAGACGCTCCTGCTGCTGTGTAAATAGATTTCAGCATGCTTTATATATTCTTATCAGCCAGTTCCTTTAACACAGTAGCACCAGGAACCGGTAACATTGTCTTTTTTAACAGGCGTGAGACAGATGCATCCACAGCCGGGGGATTTTCCGATAATTTCCTTCCTTCTTGGGCAAATGGGAAAGTGGTTATCAAACGTTTTGTCACCTGGAATTTCTTATCAGGATTAACCCAGGGTTGTCTGAAAAGGTCATCTAATTCCTTAGAATCAGGAAATGTGTAATTGGCTTTTTTATGCATAAATAAAAACAATTGCTGTACCTCTGTCTCATCAACAGGAATTTGTAACACATCTCTTATAGCAATTATACGGGGCTCTATTCCCTACGCTGGAGAGGAATCCTCTATTATAGGTTCCAGCTCCTCCCCCTCCTCCGCTTCTAGAACCTTCTCGTCAGACTCTAAAAGGATGTAAGGCAACCAACGCTTATGAGACACTGTTCTGGAGGGAGGGGTAACCCGTCTGCCATCTGCCTTTTTCTTATTCAGATTTTCCACAGACAGTTGCAACCACTGTGTTTCTGGTCTAGTAGCGGTTAATTGATTTGACATGTCAGCCATCATGAATTTTCTAGAAAGTAGCCAAGCTGGTTCCTGTACATCACCCCCTGAAGAGTCACTGTTCTGTGAGGGCTGGCTACATTGCTCACATATGAAAGAATCAGCAGGGGATGGGGAAAACCTGGTGTAACAGACACTACACACTGCCTTTTTCACCATGCTGACAGGAGACAATAACACACACACACACACACACACACACACACACACACACACACACACACACACGTACAAGCAAGCCTGCCCAGCCCAGTATGTGTGGAGGAGACCCAGACAGGAGGGACCAGCACACCAGCCAGAGCAAACTCAGTGAGAATGCAAGGCTCTTTAAGTGTGTTATATATGTTGCAGGAGCCTATTTAAGGGTCCTAGAGTGGCTCTCCCCCGTATAACACCCCTGTACCAAGTGTCCTGGTTGCTGGAGTATCTCTGGAGGAGCTGGCAATCATGCTGCAGCACTGGAAATGCAGAGAATGGCACCAGGGAGCCTCTGGTCTCGCTCTGAGTTAGCTCCGCCCCCTCCAATGGCGCCGGAGCAATACATATATTTATACTGGCAATGTCTCCCAAGTGGTGTAAAATGAGCCCCCAACACCTCCTTTCAACACCGCTGGCCAGTCTACGCAGGGGAGGGGGGGGGGCTGTGGGATCACCCCAAGGGGAGTCCATATGCCTGACCCGCGATCACGCTGCACCAAAAACCAGGAGACCACCCTAGCAGGGTCCCCGATTGTCGCTCACCACTCTTCTGACCTTCAGGCTCCTCTTAGGGGTGTGCGGCGTGCTGCAGGTGGTGTGCGCCATACCGCAATGCCATGCGGTACACTGCCCATCAGGACTGATGTCCTGTCAGCGGGGATACAGCTCAGCACCTAATGAGGTTGGTATCCGTCCCCCCCCTAAGTTCCTCGGTGCAGGTAGGCTGTTGCCCGGGCAGCCTACCTGAAATAAATAAAAGTTTAAAAGAAATTGAAGAAAAAAATCCCTGGGTCTCCAGAGTGTGCATCCTCTCCTGAGGGCACATTTTTCTAAACAGGCTGTGGGAGGGGGCATAGAGGGGAGGAGCCAGCACACCTAGTTTGAAGAATTTAAAGTGTACCGGCTCCTTTGAACCCCATCTATACCCCATAGTACTAAGTGTCCCCAGTATACCTTATGGATGTTAGAGATATGATGAATATTAAGCCTGCTCCACTATCCACACCTCCTCTGCGTTTTTAACACCCCCTATCACCCTGGAAATCATGGACCAGGCCTCTTATTCAGTCCAATGCCCACTTCTACAGTTTGGTGTTCTCCCTCCCGCCCCATCTCCCACCATCTGCCAAGTAAAGGAGTAATTAGGAGAAATCACTGCTCCAGGTCCTACATGCAGAGCAGAAGATAGAACACCGCCTGCCGCCCAAGGACATCAAAGCTGCCGCTGATTACACCCCCCATCCCTACTGCTGGAGAATGGGTAGGGGCCCCAGTGCATTGCTTTGCCCAGGCACCTACATTGCTCTTGATTCCAGAGGACTGGAAAAGAGCGAATGTATCACCACTGCACAAAGGTGGAAGAAAGGAAGAAGCAAGTAACTACATACCAGTAAGCCTTACATTTGTAGTAGGGAATGCAATGGTAACATTTTAAAAGAGTTATATCATGCAAATTCAAAAGTAAATGGTTGCAAATCAAAATAATACCAGTTCTATAGATTTAGGATTAAAGGGTATTATAAAATGTGAAACCATTATAGGTTACCTCTCGTTTTGTCCCCTCTTTTGCCCGTCTTTCCTGATGTCTTCTTTCTCGATCATCACTTCTGTGTTTGTTTTTATCTAAGATTCAAATGTCAAGATTTACTATAAATGAAATATATGTGGATGTACATTATTACTTTTAATATACAATTTTCATTTTGATATGATGAAGTGCTTGTCTGTTGGGAATAACATGCAGGGATGAAGTCAGTGCGTCATAACCTGGCATTTTCCCTTTACTTTGGAAAGCACCAGATGCCTTTGTACAAGTCAATTACAGCTCACTGTAATAATAAGATTTTACTCACCGGTAAATCTATTTCTCGTAGTCCGTAGTGGATGCTGGGAACTCCGTAAGGACCATGGGGAATAGACGGACTCTGTATATGGGTGAATATGACCATTTTTCCCCTGTATGCTTCTTTTGAGCAATGAATGCCTGATTTAATTCCTGCTTTGCATCAGAACCAATATCTTTATACATACTGCATATCTACATACTGGTTTTTCTCTGACGTCCTAGTGGATGCTGGGAACTCCGTAAGGACCATGGGGAATAGACGGGCTCCGCAGGAGACTGGGCACTCTAAAAGAAAGATTAGGTACTATCTGGTGTGCACTGGCTCCTCCCTCTATGCCCCTCCTCCAGACCTCAGCTAGGATACTGTGCCCGGAAGAGCTGACACAATAAGGAAGGATTTTGAATCCCGGGTAAGACTCATACCAGCCACACCAATCACACCGTATAACTCGTGATACAATACCCAGTTAACAGTATGAAATATAACTGAGCCTCTCAACAGATGGCTCAACAATAACCCTTTAGTTAGGCAATAACTATATACAAGTATTGCAGACAATCCGCACTTGGGATGGGCGCCCAGCATCCACTACGGACTACGAGAAATAGATTTACCGGTGAGTAAAATCTTATTTTCTCTGACGTCCCAGTGGATGCTGGGAACTCCGTAAGGACCATGGGGATTATACCAAAGCTCCCAACCGGGCGGGAGAGTGCGGATGACTCTGCAGCACCGAATGAGAGAACTCAAGGTCCTCTTCAGCCAGGGTATCAAATTTGTAGAATTTAGCAAACGTGTTTGCCCCTGACCAAGTTGCAGCTCGGCAAAGTTGTAAAGCCGAGACCCCTCGGGCAGCCGCCCAAGATGAGCCCACTTTCCTCGTGGAATGGGCTGTTACTGATTTAGGATGCGGCAATCCAGCCGCAGAATGCTCCAGCTGAATTGTGCTACAAATTCAGCGAGCAATAGTCTGCTTAGAAGCAGGAGCACCTACAGGATAAAAAACGAGTCAGTTTTCCTGACTCCAGCCGTCCTGGAAATATAAATTTTTAAGGCCCTGACTACGTCCAGTAACTTGGAATCTTCCAAGTCCCTAGTAGCCGCAGGCACTACAATAGGTTGGTTCAAGTGAAAAGCTGATACCACCTTAGGGAGAAACTGGGGACGAGTCCTCAATTCTGCCCTATCCATATGGAAAATCAGATAAGGGCTTTTACATGACAAAGCCGCCAATTCTGACAAACGCCTGGCCGAAGCCAAGGCCAATAACATGACCACTTCCCACGTGAGATATTTCAAATCCACAGTTTTAAGTGGCTCAAACCAATGTGATTTTAAGAAACTCAACACCACGTTGAGATCCCAAGGTGCCACAGAAGGCACAAAAAAGGGGCTGAATATGTAGCACTCCCTTTACAAATGTCTGAACTCCAGGCAGTGAAGCCAGTTCTTTCTGGAAGAAAATCGACAGAGCCGAAATCTGGACCTTAATGGAACCCAAATTTAGGCCCATAGTCACTCGTGACTGTAGGAAGTGCAGAAAACGACCCAGCTGAAATTCCTCTGTTGGGGCCTTCCTGGCCTCACACCACGCAACATATTTTCGCCAAATACGGTGATAATGGTTTGCGGTTACTTCTTTCCTGGCTTTTATCAGCGTAGGAATTACTTCCTCCGGAATGCCCTTTTGCTTTAGGATCCGGAATTCAACCGCCATGCCGTCCAACGCAGCCGCGGTAAGTCTTGGAACAGACAGGGCCCCTGCTGTAGCAGATCCTGTCTGAGCGGTAGAGGCCATGGGTCCTCTGATATTATTTCTTGAAGTTCTGGGTACCAAGCTCTTCTTGGCCCATCCGGAACCACGAGTATCGTTCTTACTCCTCGTTTTCTTATTATTCTCAGTACCTTTGGTATGAGAGGCAGAGGAGGAAATACATAAACCGACTGGTACACCCACGGTGTCACTAGAGCGTCCACAGCTATTGCCTGAGAGTCCCTTGACCTGGCGCAATATCTAGTTTTTTGTTTAGGCGGGACGCCATCATGTCCACCTGTGGCCTTTCCCAACGGTTTACCAACAGTTGGAAGACTTCTGGATGAAGTCCCCACTCTCCCGGGTGTCGGTCGTGTCTGCTGAGGAAGTCTGCTTCCCAGTTGTCCACTCCCGGAATGAACACTGCTGACAGTGCTAAGACGTGATTTTCCGCCCATCGGAGAATCCTTGTGGCTTCTGCCATCGCCATCCTGCTTCTTGTGCCGCCCTGTCGGTTTACATGGGCGACTGCCGTGATGTTGTCTGATTGGATCAGTACCGGCTGGTTTTGAAGCAGAGGCCTTGCCAGACTTAGGGCATTGTAAATGGCCCTCAGTTCCAGAATATTTATGTGTAGGGACGACTCCTGACTTGACCAAAGTCCTTGGAAATTTCTTCCCTGTGTGATTGCCCCCCAGCCTCGAAGGCTGGCATCCGTGGTTACCAGGACCCAGTCCTGTATGCCGAATCTGCGGCCCTCTTGAAGATGAGCACTCTGCAGCCACCACAGTAGAGATACCCTGGTCCTTGGAGACAGGGTTATCAGCCGATGCATCTGAAGATGCGATTCCGACCACTTGTCCAAGAGGTCCCACTGAAAGGTTCTTGCATGGAACCTGCCGAATGGAATTTTGCTTCGTAAGAAGCTACCATTTTTCCCAGGACTCGTGTGCAGTGATGCCCCGATACCTGTTTTGGTTTCAGGAGGTCTCTGACTAGAGATGACAGCTCCTTGGCTTTCTCCTGCGGGAGAAACACTTTTTTCTGTTCTGTGTCCAGAACCATCCCCAGGAACAGCAGGCGTGTGGTAGGAACCAGCTGTGACTTTGGAATGTATAGAATCCATCCGTGCTGTTGTAGCACTTCCCGAGAAAGTGCTACCCCGACCAACAACTGCTCCATGGACCTCGCCTTTATAAGGAGATCGTCCAAGTACGGGATAATTAAAAACTCCCTTTTTTCCGAAGGAGTATCATCATTTCTGCCATTACCTTGGTAAAGACCCTCGGTGCCTGTGGACAGTCCAGACGGCAGTGTTTGGAATTGGTAATGGCAATCCTGTTCCACAAATCTGAGGTACTCCTGGTGAGGATGGTAAATGGGGACATGTAGGTAAGCATCCTTGATGTCCAGGGATACCATGTAATCCCCCTCCTCCAGGCTTGCAATAACCGCCCTGAGCGATTCCATCTTAAACTTGAATTTTTTTATGTATGTGTTCAAGGACTTCAAATTTAAAATGGGTCTCACCGAACCGTCCGGTTTCGGTACCACAAACAGTGTGGAATAGTAACCCCGTCCTTGTTGAAGTAGGGGCACCTTGTCTATCACCTGCTGGGAATACAGCTTGTGAATTGCCTCTAGCACAGCCTCCCTGCCTGAGGGAGTTGTCGGCAAGGCAGATTTGAGGAAACGGCGGGGGGGAGACGCCTCGAATTCCAGCCTGTACCCCTGAGATACTACTTGAAGGATCCAGGGATCCACCTGTGAGCGAGCCCACTGATCGCTGAAATTTTTGAGGCGGCCCCCCCCACCGTACCTGGCTACGCCTGTGGAGCCCCCGCGTCATGCGGTGGACTCAGAGGAAGCGGGGGAAGAATTTTGATTCTGGGAACTGGCTGACTGGTGCAGCTTTTTCCCTCTTCCCTCGTCTCTGTGCAGAAAGGAAGCGCCTTTGACCCGCTTGCTTTTCTGAAGCCGAAAGGACTGTACCTGATAATACAGTGCTTTCTTAGGCTGTGAGGAAACCTGAGGTAAAAAATTTTCTTCCCAGCTGTTGCTGTGGATACGAGGTCCCAGAGACCATCCCCAAACAATTCCTCACCCTTATAAGGCTCTATGCGCCTTTTAAAGTCAGCATCACCTGTCCAGTGTCGGGTCTCTAATACCCTCCTGACAGAATGGACATTGCATTAGTTCTGGATGCCAGCCGGCAAAATATCCCTCTGTGCATCCCTCATATATAAGACGACGTCTTATGGTCGCAAAATAGTATCCCTGTTTGACAGGGTTACAGACCACGCTGCAGCAGCACTATCTGCAGGTCTCAGTCTAGTACCTGAGTGTGTAAATACAGACTTCAGGATAGCCTCCTGCTTTTTATCAGCAGGTACCTTCAAAGTGGCCGTATCCTAAGACGGCAGTGCCACCTTTTTTGACAAACGTGTGAGCGCCTTATCCACCCTAGGGGATATCTCCCAGCGTAACTTATCCTCTGGCGGGAAAAGGTACGCCATCAGTAACTTTTTAGAAATTACCAGTTTCTTATCGGGGGAACCCACGCTTTTTCACACTTCATTCACTCATTTGATGGGGGAACAAAACACTGCCTGCTTTTTCTCCCCAAACATAAAACCCTTTGTTAGTGGTACTTGGGTTAATGTCAGAAATGTGTAACACATTTTTTATTGCCGGGATCATGTAACGGATGTTCCTAGTGGATTGTGTATATGTCTCAACCTCGTCGACACTGGAGTCAGACTCCGTGTCGACATCTGTGTCTGCCATCTGAGGGAGCGGGCGTTTTTGAGCCCCTGATGGCCTTTGAGACGCCTGGGCAGGCGCGGGCTGAGAAGCCGGCTGTCCCATAGCTGTTACGTCATCCAGCCTTTTATGTAAGGAGTTGACACTGTCGGTTAATACCTTCCACCTATCCATCCACTCTGGTGTCGGCCCCAGGGGGCGACATCCCATTTATCGGCATCTGCTCCGCCTCCACATAAGCCTCCTCATCAAACATGTCGACACAGCCGTACCGACACACCGCACACACACAGGGAATGCTCTGACTGAGGACAGGACCCCACACAGCCCTTTGGGGAGACAGAGAGAGAGTATGCCAGCACACACCAGAGCGCTATATAATGTAGGGATAAACACTATCACTGAGTGAATTTTCCCCAATAGCTGCTTGTATAAACAATATTGCGCCTAAATTTAGTGCCCCCCCTCTCTTTTTAACCCTTTGAGCCTGAAAACTACAGGGGAGAGCCTGGGGAGCTGTCTTCCAGCTACACTGTGAAAAGAAAATGGCGCCAGTGTGCCGAGGGAGATAGCTCCGCCCCTTTTTCACTGACTTTTCTCCCGCTTTTTTATGGATTCTGGCAGGGGTAATTATCACATATATAGCCTCTGGGGCTATATATTGTGATTATTTTGCCAGCCAAGGTGTTTTTATTGCTGCTCAGGGCGCCCCCCCCCAGCGCCCTGCACCCTCAGTGACCGGAGTGTAAAGTGTGTATGAGGAGTAATGGCGCACAGCTGCAGTGCTGTGCGCTACCTTGGTGAAGACTGAAGTCTTCTGCCGCCGATTTTCCGGACCATCTTCATGCTTCTGGCTCTGTAAGGGGGACGGCGGCACGGCTTCGGGAACGAACACCAAGGACGGGTCCTGCGGTCGATCCCTCTGGAGCTAATGGTGTCCAGTAGCCTAAGAAGCCCAAGCTAGCTGCAAGCAGGTAGGTTCGCTTCTTCTCCCCTTAGTCCCTCGTTGCAGTGAGCCTGTTGCCAGCAGGTCTCACTGTAAAATAAAAAACCTAACATATACTTTCTTTCTAGGAGCTCAGGAGAGCCCCTAGTGTGCATCCAGCTCGGCCGGGCACAGAAATCTAACTGAGGTCTGGAGGAGGGGCATAGAGGGAGGAGCCAGTGCACACCAGATAGTACCTAATCTTTCTTTTAGAGTGCCCAGTCTCCTGCGGAGCCCGTCTATTCCCCATGGTCCTTACGGAGTTCCCAGCATCCACTAGGACGTCAGAGAAAAACCAGTATGTAGATATGCAGTATGTATAAAGATATTGGTTCTGATGCAAAGCAGGAATTAAATCAGGCATTCATTGCTCAAAAGAAGCATACAGGGGAAAAATGGTCATATTCACCCATATACAGAGTTGTACCCATCTCAAGTTGGGTCTCCCTCTGCTTCTGTAGCAGTTGCACCTGGTTTGCTAAAAGTCATCATCGTCAGTGGGCAGTGTCCCCGACATATTGGGCAAACCTGGGTACTTGGTTGTGGCCATCAGAATGGGTGAAACTAAGCCCCATCATGGAAAATTTCCTTATGGTGTGTGCCAACACAAAGCATCGGCACATGCAAAGGGGGCATGATTGTGTCATCAAGCACTCCAGGATCCTTAGACTGGCCTGGGTACTTTGTACACGCACTATTCTGCTTTCGGCACTCCTGTCAGTGAGTACTCACATCTGACCTTTACTAGGCACAGCAGATCTGACTTCTCCCCACCACAACCCAATTCTGGCTTGTCATCGGTCATATGGTGCAGATACAGTGGAAATGTGCACTACCCTGCACTGCCTGTACTTATGTGTGCCCATTCTCTGAGCATGTGCAGTGTTCAATCATGCAAGATACATTCTGCAATGTATCTGCACCAGCCGCATTATCAGGGCACACATATATACACACTGGGCAGCTGCCCAGGGACCCACGATTATTTGAGCAGGAGAGGGCTGGTGCCTCTGGGCTTCTTGGGAGGCAGGTAGAGAATGCTGTCCGGTTACTCTGATTGTGAATTACACACAATCAGAGCGACCAGGCAGCATTCTCAACCTGAAGCCAGACATTGAATGACTGGAAGCATGCTGATTGGAGGATGACTGGAGCGCTGCCAGCCATTTATTGCATGGAAGCATGTAGATAGACAGTGCAGGACCGCAGGAGGGGTAAAATAAGAATTTACTTACCGATAATTCTATTTCTCGGAGTCCGTAGTGGATGCTGGGGTTCCTGAAAGGACCATGGGGAATAGCGGCTCCGCAGGAGACAGGGCACAAAAAGTAAAGCTTTCCGATCAGGTGGTGTGCACTGGCTCCTCCCCCTATGACCCTCCTCCAAGCCTCAGTTAGGTACTGTGCCCGGACGAGCGTACACAATAAGGGAGGAATTTTGAATCCCGGGTAAGACTCATACCAGCCACACCAATCACACCGTACAACTTGTGATCTAAACCCAGTTAACAGTATGATAACAGAGGAGCCTCTGAAAGATGGCTCCCTACAACAATAACCCGAATTAGTTAACAATAACTATGTACAATTATTGCAGATAATCCGCACTTGGGATGGGCGCCCAGCATCCACTACGGACTCCGAGAAATAGAATTATCGGTAAGTAAATTCTTATTTTCTCTATCGTCCTAGTGGATGCTGGGGTTCCTGAAAGGACCATGGGGATTATACCAAAGCTCCCAAACGGGCGGGAGAGTGCGGATGACTCTGCAGCACCGAATGAGAGAACTCCAGGTCCTCCTTAGCCAGAGTATCAAATTTGTAAAATTTTACAAACGTGTTCTCCCCTGACCACGTAGCTGCTCGGCAAAGTTGTAATGCCGAGACCCCTCGGGCAGCCGCCCAAGATGAGCCCACCTTCCTTGTGGAGTGGGCCTTTACAGATTTAGGCTGTGGCAGGCCTGCCACAGAGTGTGCAAGTTGGATTGTGCTACAGATCCAACGAGCAATCGTCTGCTTAGACGCAGGAGCACCCATCTTGTTGGGTGCATACAATATAAACAACGAGTCAGATTTTCTAACTCCAGCTGTCCTTGCAATATATATTTTCAATGCTCTGACAACGTCCAGTAACTTGGAGTCCTCCAAGTCACTTGTAGCCGCAGGCACTGCAATAGGCTGGTTCAGATGAAATGCTGACACCACCTTAGGGAGAAAATGCGGACGAGTCCGCAGTTCCGCCCTGTCCGAATGGAAAATCAGATATGGGCTTTTGTAAGATAAAGCTGCCAGTTCTGACACTCTCCTGGCCGAAGCCAGGGCTAGTAGCATGGTCACTTTCCATGTGAGATATTTCAAATCCACATTTTTTAGTGGTTCAAACCAATGAGATTTTAGAAAGTCCAAAACCACATTGAGATCCCACGGTGCCACTGGAGGCACCACAGGAGGCTGTATATGCAGCACTCCCTTAACAAAAGTCTGGACTTCAGGGACTGAAGCCAATTCTTTCTGGAAGAAAATCGACAGGGCCGAAATTTGAACCTTAATAGATCCCAATTTGAGACCCATAGACAATCCTGATTGCAGGAAATGTAGGAATCGACCCAGTTGAAATTCCTCCGTCGGAGCACTCCGATCCTCGCACCACGCAACATATTTTCGCCAAATGCGGTGATAATGTTGCACGGTTACTTCCTTCCTTGCTTTAATCAAAGTAGGAATGACTTCTTCCGGCATGCCTTTTTCCTTTAGGATCCGGCGTTCAACCGCCATGCCGTCAAACGCAGCCGCGGTAAGTCTTGAAACAGACAGGGACCCTGCTGAAGCAAGTCCCTCCTTAGAGGTAGAGGCCACGGATCTTCCGTGATCATCTCTTGAAGTTCCGGGTACCAAGTCCTTCTTGGCCAATCCGGAACCACTAGTATCGTTCTTACGCCTCTTTGCCGTATAATTCTCAATACTTTTGGTATGAGAGGCAGAGGAGGAAACACATACACCGACTGGTACACCCAAGGCGTTACCAGCGCGTCCACAGCTATTGCCTGCGGATCTCTTGACCTGGCGCAATACCTGTCCAGTTTTTTGTTGAGGCGAGACGCCATCATGTCCACCATTGGTCTTTCCCAACGGGTTACCAGCATGTGGAACACTTCTGGATGAAGTCCCCACTCTCCCGGGTGAAGGTCGTGTCTGCTGAGGAAGTCTGCTTCCCAGTTGTCCACTCCCGGGATGAACACTGCTGACAGTGCTATCACATGATTCTCTGCCCAGCGAAGAATCCTTGCAGCTTCTGCCATTGCACTCCTGCTTCTTGTGCCGCCCTGTCTGTTCACATGGGCGACTGCCGTGATGTTGTCCGACTGGATCAACACCGGTTTTCCCTGAAGCAGAGGTTCTGCCTGGCTTAGAGCATTGTAGATTGCTCTTAGTTCCAGAATGTTTATGTGAAGAGACGTTTCCAGGCTCGTCCACACTCCCTGGAAGTTTCTTCCTTGTGTGACTGCTCCCCAGCCCCTCAGGCTGGCGTCCGTGGTCACCAGGATCCAATCCTGTATGCCGAATCTGCGGCCCTCCAATAGATGAGCACTCTGCAACCACCACAGAAGAGATACCCTTGTCCTTGGAGACAGGGTTATCCGCTGGTGCATCTGAAGATGCGACCCTGACCATTTGTCCAACAGATCCCTCTGGAAAATTCTTGCGTGGAATCTGCCGAATGGAATTGCTTCGTAAGAAGCCACCATTTTTCCCAGGACTCTTGTGCATTGATGTACAGACACCTTTCCTGGTTTTAGGAGGTTCCTGACAAGCTCGGATAACTCCTTGGCTTTTTCCTCCGGGAGAAAAACCTTTTTCTGAACCGTGTCCAGAATCATCCCTAGGAACAGCAGACGAGTTGTTGGCATTAACTGGGATTTTGGAATATTCAGAATCCACCCGTGCTGTTTTAGCACTTCTTGAGACAGTGCTAATCCCATCTCTAGCTGTTCTCTGGACCTTGCCCTTATCAGGAGATCGTCCAAGTATGGGATAATTAATACGCCTTTTCTTCGAAGAAGAATCATCATCTCGGCCATTACCTTTGTAAAGACCCGAGGTGCCGTGGACAATCCGAACGGCAGCGTCTGAAACTGATAGTGACAGTTTTGTACGACGAACCTGAGGTACCCCTGGTGTGAGGGGTAAATTGGAACGTGGAGGTACGCATCCTTGATGTCCAAGGATACCATAAAGTCCCCTTCTTCCAGGTTCGCTATCACTGCTCTGAGTGACTCCATCTTGAACTTGAACTTCTTTATGTACAGGTTCAAGGACTTCAGATTTAGAATAGGTCTTACCGAGCCATCCGGCTTCGGTACCACAAATAGAGTGGAATAATACCCCTTTCCTTGTTGTAGAAGAGGTACCTTGACTATCACCTGCTGAGAGTACAGCTTGTGAATGGCTTCCAAGACCGTCTCCCTTTCGGAGGGGGACGTTGGTAAAGCAGACTTCAGGAAACGGCGAGGTGGATCTGTCTCTAGTTCCAACCTGTATCCCTGAGATATTATCTGCAGGATCCAGGGATCTACCTGCGAGTGAGCCCACTGCGCGCTGAAATTCTTGAGACGACCGCCCACCGCCCCCGAGTCCGCTTGAGAAGCCCCAGCGTCATGCTGAGGCTTTTGTAGAAGCGGTGGAAGGCTTCTGTTCCTGGGAAGGAGCTGCCTGTTGCTGTCTCTTCCCCCTTCCTCTGCCTCGTGGCAGATATGAATATCCCTTTGCTCTCTTGTTTTTAAAGGAACGAAAGGGCTGCGGTTGAAAAGTCGGTGTCTTTTTCTGTTGGGGAGTAACTTGAGGTAAAAAGGTGGATTTCCCGGCTGTAGCCGTGGCCACCAAATCTGATAGACCGACTCCAAATAACTCCTCCCCTTTATACGGCAAAACTTCCATATGCCGTTTTGAGTCCGCATCGCCTGACCACTGTCGCGTCCATAAACTTCTTCTGGCCGAAATGGACATAGCATTTACCCGTGATGCCAGTGTGCAGATATCCCTCTGTGCATCACGCATATAAAGAAATGCATCCTTTATGTGCTCTAAAGACAGTAAAACATTGTCCCTATCCAGGGTATCAATATTTTCAATCAGGGACTCTGACCAAGCTACTCCAGCACTGCACATCCAGGCTGTCGCTATAGCTGGTCGTAGTATAACACCTGTATGTGTGTATATACTTTTTTGGATATTTTCCATCCTCCTATCTGCTGGATCTTTAAGTGCGGCCGTCTCAGGAGAGGGTAACGCCACTTGTTTAGATAAGCGTGTGAGCGCCTTGTCCACCCTAGGAGGTGTTTCCCAGCGCGCCCTAACCTCTGGCGGGAAAGGGTATAAAGCCAATAACTTCTTTGAAATTAGCATCTTTTTATCAGGGGCAACCCACGCTTCATCACACACATCATTTAGTTCTTCTGATTCAGGAAAAACTATAGGTAGTTTTTTCACACCCCACATAATACCCTGTTTAGTGGTACCTGTAGTATCAGCTAAATGTAACGCCTCCTTCATTGCCAAAATCATATAACGTGTGGCCCTACTGGAAAATACGGTTGATTCGTCACCGTCGCCACTGGAATCAGTGCCTGTGTCTGGGTCTGTGTCGACCGACTGAGGCAAAGGGCGTTTTACAGCCCCTGACGGTGTTTGAGGCGCCTGGACAGGCACTAATTGATTGTCCGACCGTCTCATGTCGTCAAACGACTGCTTTAGCGTGTTGACACTATCCCGTAATTCCATAAATAAAGGCATCCATTCTGGTGTCGACCCCCTAGGAGGTGACATCCCCATATTTGGCAATTGCTCCGCCTCCACACCAATATCGTCCTCATACATGTCGACACACACGTACCGACACACAGCAGACACACAGGGAATGCTCTTAACGAAGACAGGACCTCACTAGCCCTTTGGGGAGACAGAGGGAGAGTCTGCCAGCACACACCAAAGCGCTATATATGACAGGGATAGCCTTATAATAAGTGCTCCCTGTATAGCTGCTTTTATAATATAATTTTTGCCACTATTTTGCCCCCCCTCTCTTGTTTTACCCTGTTTCTGTAGTGCAGTGCAGGGGAGAGACCTGGGAGCCGTCCTGACCAGCGGAGCTGTGTAAGGAAAATGGCGCTGTGTGCTGAGGAGATAGGCCCCGCCCCTTTTCCGGCGGGCTCGTCTCCCGCTCTTTAGTGGATTCTGGCAGGGGTTAAATATCTCCATATAGCCCCCGGAGGCTATATGTGAGGTATTTTTTAGCCAAATAGGTTTTCATTTGCCTCCCAGGGCGCTCCCCTCCCAGCGCCCTGCACCCTCAGTGACTGCCGTGTGAAGTGTGCTGAGAGGAAAATGGCGCACAGCTGCAGTGCTGTGCGCTACCTTTAGAAGACTGAGGAGTCTTCTGCCGCCGATTCTGGACCTCTTCTTGTTTCAGCATCTGCAAGGGGGCCGGCGGCGAGGCTCCGGTGACCATCCAGGCTGTACCTGTGATCGTCCCTCTGGAGCTGATGTCCAGTAGCCAAGAAGCCAATCCATCCTGCACGCAGGTGAGTTCACTTCTTCTCCCCTAAGTCCCTCGTTGCAGTGATCCTGTTGCCAGCAGGACTCACTGTAAAATAAAAAACCTAAGCTAAACTTTTCTAAGCAGCTCTTTAGGAGAGCCACCTAGATTGCACCCTTCTCGGCCGGGCACAAAAATCTAACTGAGGCTTGGAGGAGGGTCATAGGGGGAGGAGCCAGTGCACACCACCTGATCGGAAAGCTTTACTTTTTGTGCCCTGTCTCCTGCGGAGCCGCTATTCCCCATGGTCCTTTCAGGAACCCCAGCATCCACTAGGACGATAGAGAAATTATGATTTTTTTTCATTTATTCCCATTAATGTGTGTGTGTAGGTGCCGGAGTGCATTGCTTACCGGGGTATACAATGCTGTTAATACAGCCCTGTCCATTATGAACTTTTATACAGTTTCCCAGCATTCACAACTATTCTGTCACTCTTTTAAAAATAATGTTGAGTTTGGAATTGTACGCTTATGTCCTGCATTTTATTTGCAAAACATTTGAAGTAAATTTTTTATATGAATGAAAATGAATTCTTATGTTGATGCCATTTGAACATTCTTTTTTTCTGATTTACTGATACAGGACATTATCATTGAGAACTTTTACCATGAATATACTGTACGTTGTGTACAATGATTTTATCACTGAAAATAGTACAGTTTTACTTCTCTCTACAAACAATAGATAACTCAAGCAGGGTATAATATTATTACGTAGCCAGGCTCCATTGGTGAATCCTGCACAAGAGCAGGATATTTGTGTGTATTTGAGGGGGCCTTGTCTACAGAGTAGAAACCCAAGGACATGGAGAAGTGAGCTTATCATGGTGTTGTGTTTTAGGAGAGATGTAGTAATCTGGATGCCTACGGACTGCAAGGCAATACATTTTGCAGAATAATGAACCATGTCTGAGAATGGAAAAAGAATCCACTAATATCACTTACCTAGACTGTCTCTCATCTTCCGGTCATCTCTGCTCAGCTCAGCCATTCCATACTCTTTGGCTGGATTTTCCCCACTGTTCTTTCTTTCTCTAATTTGTTCTCTCTCCCTAATCTTGTGCCTCTCAGATATCTTATGTTTGTCCCTGTCTGTCTCTGAAACTTTTTCCTTTTCTCTGCGATGTTCTCGAACTTTATCCCTCTCTCTGTCTGCAGGTCTCTCTCTCTCATGGTACTTGTGACGCTCTTTTTCATCTGTCTTGTCACTGGATTCATATGTTCTGTGTTTTGCACGTTCATCTCTGTATTCCTCTCTGTGATGTCTTCTTTCCTTAGGTCTCTTATTATTAGGATCTTCTGACTGCATAGTCTAAATAACAAAATAAGAAGAAAAACAGGAGAGTAAGTGTTGTCTAGACACCCACATACACAGTAATGAGATAAAGTAACAGTAAGCCCCAAGGAATAGTTTGGAAAAAATAAGCAACCCAAATAATAACATACATAAACAATTTCCACATGGTCTTTCTCTATTTCTCTATGTCTACTGTTACTTTTCATAGGTATCACAAGAGACCACCGGGCACAAAAGGGAGACACATCACCACACTACATTAGGATATTTGATCCTGTAACCCAAGCAGTAGGGTAACCTATAGCTGGTTAGAAAACTAGCATCCCCTGCTGCTCATGACTGGTCCATGTATGTATCTTATGAGCAGAAAGCATCAAATAAAGCTAAAATTATCACTTAAATGCAGCAATGCGTTTCACATCGCTGGCAGATTCCTTAGGTGTCACAAAACTATATATTAATTTGTTTTTTAGTCATTCATTGCAGCTCATATTTAATATTGAGTAAATGGTTTTGGTCATACATTATGAAAAATGTTGTCATAATACATGGAACAGGCCCAAAACACTGACAGCCTCTCCTTTGGGACTGTGTAGACACTACTTTCGACTCCCCCTGAAAAGAGGCGTGCTGTGGCAAATATATCTGCCTGTTCTTAACACCAAAATAAGAATTTACTCACCGGTAATTCTATTTCTCATAGTCCGTAGTGGATGCTGGGGACTCCGTAAGGACCATGGGGATTAGCGGCTCCGCAGGAGACTGGGCACAACTACAAAGAAAGCTTTTAGACTACTGGTGTGCACTGGCTCCTCCCACTAAGACCCTCCTCCAGACCTCAGTTAGGATACTGTGCCCGGAAGAGCTGACACAATTAGGAAGGATTTTGAATCCCGGGTAAGACTCATACCAGCCACACCAATCACACCGTATAACTCGTGATACAATACCCAGTTAACAGCATGATAACAACTGAGCCTCTCAACAGATAGCTCAACAATAACCCTTTAGTTAAGCAATAACTATATACAAGTATTGCAGACAATCCGCACTTGGGATGGGCGCCCAGCATCCACTACGGACTATGAGAAATAGAATTACCGGTGAGTAAATTCTTATTTTCTCTAACGTCCTAAGTGGATGCTGGGGACTCCGTAAGGACCATGGGGATTATACCAAAGCTCCCAAACGGGCGGGAGAGTGCGGATGACTCTGCAGCACCGAATGAGAGAACTCAAGGTCCTCCTCAGCCAGGGTATCAAATTTTTAGAATTTAGCAAACGTGTTTGCCCCTGACCAAGTAGCAGCTCGGCAAAGTTGAAGAGCCGAGACCCCTCGGGCAGCCGCCCAAGAAGAGCCCACTTTCCTCGTGGAATGGGCTTTTACTGATTTAGGATGCGGCAGTCCAGCCGCAGAATGTGCAAGCTGAATCGTACTACAGATCCAGCGAGCAATAGTCTGCTTAGAAGCAGGTGCACCCAACTTGTTGGGCGCATACAGGATAAAGAGCGAGTCAGTCTTTCTGACTCCAGCTGTCCTGGAAACATAAATTTTTAGGGCCCTGACTACATCCAACAACTTGGAAGCCTCCAAGTCATTTGTAGCCGCAGGCACTACGATAGGTTGGTTCAGATGAAAAGCCGATACCACTTTGGGGAGAAACTGGGGACGAGTCCTCAATTCTGCCCTATCCATATGGAAAATCAGATAAGGGCTTTTACATGACAAAGCCGCCAATTCTGAAACACGCCTGGCCGAAGCCAAGGCTAACAACATGACCACTTTCCACGTGAGATATTTTAAATCCACGGTTTTCAGTGGCTCAAACCAATGTGACTTTAGGAAATCCAACACCACGTTGAGATCCCAAGGTGCCACTGGAGGCACAAAAGGGGGCTGAATATGCAGCACTCCCTTAACAAAAGTCTGAACTTCAGGTAGTGAAGCCAATTCTCCCTGGAAGAAAATCGATAGAGCCGAAATCTGGACCTTAATGGAACCCAATTTAAGGCCCATAGTCACCCCTGACTGTAGGAAGTGCAGGAACCGGCCCAGCTGAAATTCTTCCGTTGGGGCCTTCCTGGCCTCACACCACGCAACATATTTTCGCCATATGCGGTGATAATGGTTCGCGGTTACTTCTTTCCTAGCTTTTATCAGCGTAGGAATGACTTCCTCCGGAATGCCCTTTTCCTTCAGGATCCGGTGTTCAACCGCCATGCCGTCAAACGCAGCCGCGGTAAGTCTTGGAACAGACAGGGCCCCTGCTGCAGCAGGTCCTGTCTGACCGGTAGAGGCCATGGGTCCTCTGACATCATTTCTTGAAGTTCCGGATACCACGCTCTTCTTGGCCAATCCGGAACAATGAGTATAGTTCTTACTCCTCTTCTCCTTATTATCCTCAGTACCTTTGGTATGAGAGGAAGAGGAGGGAATACATAAACCGATCGGTACACCCACGGTGTTACCAGAGCGTCCACAGCTATCGCCTGCGGGTCTCTTGACCTGGCGCAATATTTTTCTAGCTTTTTGTTTAGGCGGGACGCCATCATGTCCACCTGTGGTTTTTCCCACTGGTTCACAATCATTTGAAAGACTTCTGGATGAAGTCCCCACTCTCCCGGGTGGAGGTCGTGCCTGCTGAGGAAGTCTGCTTCCCAGTTGTCCACTCCCGGAATGAACACTGCTGACAGTGCTAAGACGTGATTTTCCGCCCATCGGAGAATCCTTGTGGCTTCTGCCATCGCCGTCCTGCTTCTCGTGCCGCCCTGTCGATTTACATGGGCGACTGCCGTGATGTTGTCTGACTGGATCAGTACCGGCTGGTTTTGAAGCAGGGGTTTTGCCCGACTTAGGGCATTGTAAATGGCCCTTAGTTCCAGAATATTTATGTGCAGGGAAGTCTCCTGACTTGACCATAGTCCTTGGAAGTTTCTTCCCTGTGTGACTGCTCCCCAGCCTCGAAGGCTGGCATCCGTGGTCACCAGGACCCAGTGCTGTATGCCGAATCTGCGGCCCTCTTGAAGATGAGCACTCTGCAGCCACCACAGCAGAGACACCCTTGTCCTTGGAGACAGGGTTATCAGACGATGCATCTGAAGATGCGATCCGGACCACTTGTCCAACAGGTCCCACTGAAAGGTTCTTGCATGAAACCTGCCGAATGGAATCGCTTCGTAGGAAGCTACCATTTTTCCCAGGATCCGCGTGCAGTGATGCACCGACACCTGTTTTGGTTTTAGGAGGCCTCTGACTAGAGATGACAGCTCCTTGGCCTTCTTCTCCGGGAGAAACACTTTTCTCTGTTCTGTGTCCAGAACCATCCCTAGGAACAGCAGGCGTGTCGTAGGGACCAGCTGTGACTTTGGAATGTTTAGAATCCAGCCGTGCTGTTGCAGCACTTCCCGAGATAGTGCTACCCCTACCAATAACTGTTCTCTGGACCTCGCCTTTATCAGGAGATCGTCCAAGTACGGGATAATTAAAACTCCCTTCCTTCGAAGGAGTATCATCATTTCCGCCATTACCTTGGTAAAGACCCTCGGAGCCGTGGAGAGACCGAACGGCAACGTCTGGAATTGGTAATGACAATCTTGTACCACAAACCTGAGGTACTCCTGGTGAGGATGGTAAATGGGGACATGTAGGTAAGCATCCTTGATGTCCAGCGATACCATGTAATCTCCCTCGTCCAGGCTCGCAATAACCGCCCTGAGCGATTCCATCTTGAACTTGAATTTTTTGATATATGTGTTCAAGGATTTCAAATTTAAAATAAGATTTTACTTACCGATAAATCTATTTCTCGGAGTCCGTAGTGGATGCTGGGGTTCCTGAAAGGACCATGGGGAATAGCGGCTCCGCAGGAGACAGGGCACAAAAAGTAAAGCTTTTTCCGATCAGGTGGTGTGCACTGGCTCCTCCCCCTATGACCCTCCTCCAGACTCCAGTTAGGTACTGTGCCCGGACGAGCGTACACAATAAGGGAGGATTTTGAATCCCGGGTAAGACTCATACCAGCCACACCAATCACACCGTACAACTTGTGATCTAAACCCAGTTAACAGTATGATAACAGCGGAGCCTCTGAAAGATGGCTTCCTACAACAATAACCCGAATAAGTTAACAATAACTATGTACAATTTATGCAGATAATCCGCACTTGGGATGGGCGCCCAGCATCCACTACGGACTCCGAGAAATAGATTTATCGGTAAGTAAAATCTTATTTTCTCTATCGTCCTAGTGGATGCTGGGGTTCCTGAAAGGACCATGGGGATTATACCAAAGCTCCCAAACGGGCGGGAGAGTGCGGATGACTCTGCAGCACCGAATGAGAGAACTCCAGGTCCTCCTTAGCCAGAGTATCAAATTTGTAAAATTTTACAAACGTGTTCTCCCCTGACCACGTAGCTGCTCGGCAAAGTTGTAATGCCGAGACCCCTCGGGCAGCCGCCCAAGATGAGCCCACCTTCCTTGTGGAGTGGGCCTTTACAGATTTAGGCTGTGGCAGGCCTGCCACAGAATGTGCCAGTTGGATTGTGCTACAGATCCAACGAGCAATCGTCTGCTTAGACGCAGGAGCACCCATCTTGTTGGGTGCATACAATATAAACAACGAGTCAGATTTTCTGACTCCAGCTGTTCTTGCAATATATATTTTTAATGCTCTGACAACGTCCAGTAACTTGGAGTCCTCCAAGTCACTTGTAGCCGCAGGCACTACAATAGGCTGGTTCAGATGAAATGCTGACACCACCTTAGGGAGAAAATGCGGACGAGTCCGCAGTTCTGCCCTGTCCGAATGGAAAATCAGATATGGGCTTTTGTAAGATAAAGCTGCCAATTCTGACACTCTCCTGGCAGAAGCCAGGGCTAGAAGCATGGTCACTTTCCAAGTGAGATATTTCAAATCCACCTTATTTAGTGGTTCAAACCAATGAGATTTTAGAAAATCCAAAACTACATTGAGATCCCACGGTGCCACTGGAGGCACCACAGGAGGCTGTATATGCAGCACTCCCTTCACAAAGGTCTGGACTTCAGGGACTGAAGCCAATTCTTTTTGAAAGAAAAATCGACAGGGCCGAAATTTGAACCTTAATAGATCCCAATTTGAGACCCATAGACAATCCTGATTGCAGGAAATGTAGGAATCGACCCAGTTGAAATTCCTCCGTCGGAGCACTCCGATCTTCGCACCACGCAACATATTTTCGCCAAATTCGGTGATAATGTTGCACGGTTACTTCTTTCCTTGCTTTAATCAAAGTAGGAATGACTTCTTCCGGCATGCCTTTTTCCATTAGGATCCGGCGTTCAACCGCCATGCCGTCAAACGCAGCCGCGGTAAGTCTTGAAACAGACAGGGACCCTGCTGAAGCAAGTCCCTCCTTAGAGGTAGAGGCCACGGATCTTCCGTGATCATCTCTTGAAGTTCCGGGTACCAAGTCCTTCTTGGCCAATCCGGAACCACTAGTATCGTTCTTACGCCTCTTTGCCGTATAATTCTCAATACTTTTGGTATGAGAGGCAGAGGAGGAAACACATACACCGACTGGTACACCCAAGGCGTTACCAGCGCGTCCACAGCTATTGCCTGCGGATCTCTTGACCTGGCGCAATACCTGTCCAGTTTTTTGTTGAGGCGAGACGCCATCATGTCCACCATTGGTCTTTCCCAACGGGTTACCAGCATGTGGAAGACTTCTGGATGAAGTCCCCACTCTCCCGGGTGAAGATCGTGTCTGCTGAGGAAGTCTGCTTCCCAGTTGTCCACTCCCGGGATGAACACTGCTGATAGCGCTATCACATGATTCTCTGCCCAGCGAAGAATCCTTGCAGCTTCTGCCATTGCACTCCTGCTTCTTGTGCCGCCCTGTCTGTTCACATGGGCGACTGCCGTGATGTTGTCCGACTGGATCAACACCGGTTTTCCCTGAAGCAGAGGTTCTGCCTGGCTTAGAGCATTGTATATTGCTCTTAGTTCCAGAATGTTTATGTGAAGAGACGTTTCCAGGCTCGTCCATACTCCCTGGAAGTTTCTTCCTTGTGTGACTGCTCCCCAGCCTCTCAGGCTGGCGTCCGTGGTCACCAGGATCCAATCCTGTATGCCGAATCTGCGGCCCTCCAATAGATGAGGACTCTGCAACCACCACAGAAGAGACACCCTTGTCCTTGGAGACAGGGTTATCCGTAGGTGCATCTGAAGATGCGACCCTGACCATTTGTCCAACAGATCCCTTTGGAAAATTCTTGCGTGGAATCTGCCGAATGGAATTGCTTCGTAAGAGCTACCATTTTTCCCAGGACTCTTGTGCATTGATGTACAGACACCTTTCCTGGTTTTAGGAGGTTCCTGACAAGCTCGGATAACTCCTTGGCTTTTTCCTCCGGGAGAAAAACCTTTTTCTGAACCGTGTCCAGAATCATCCCTAGGAACAGCAGACGAGTTGTCGGCATTAACTGGGATTTTGGAATATTCAGAATCCACCCGTGCTGTTTTAGCACTTCTTGAGACAGTGCTATTCCCATCTCTAGCTGTTCTCTGGACCTCGCCCTTATTAGGAGATCGTCCAAGTATGGGATAATTAATACGCCTTTTCTTCGAAGAAGAATCATCATCTCGGCCATTACCTTTGTAAAGATCCGAGGTGCCGTGGACAATCCGAACGGCAGCGTCTGAAACTGATAGTGACAGTTTTGTACAACGAACCTGAGGTACCCCTGGTGTGAGGGGTAAATTGGAACGTGGAGATACGCATCCTTGATGTCCAAGGATACCATAAAGTCCCCCTCTTCCAGGTTCGCTATCACTGCTCTGAGTGACTCCATTTTGAACTTGAACTTCTTTATGTACAGGTTCAAGGACTTCAGATTTAGAATAGGCCTTACCGAGCCATCCGGCTTCGGTACCACAAAAAGAGTGGAATAATACCCCTTCCCTTGTTGTAGAAGAGGTACCTTGACTATCACCTGCTGAGAGTACAGCTTGTGAATGGCTTCCAAAACCGTCTCCCTTTCGGAGGGGGACGTTGGTAAAGCAGACTTCAGGAAACGGCGAGGTGGATCCGTCTCTAATTCCAACCTGTACCCTTGAGATATTATCTGCAGGATCCAGGGATCTACCTGCGAGTGAGCCCACTGCGCGCTGTAATTTTTGAGACGACCGCCCACCATCCCCGAGTCCGCTTGAGGAGCCCCAGCGTCATGCTGAGGCTTTTGTAGAAGCCGGGGAGGGCTTCTGTTCCTGGGAAGGAGCTGCGTGTTGCTGTCTCTTCCCTCGACCTTTGCCTCGTGGCAGATATGAATAGCCCTTTGCTCTCTTATTTTTAAAGGAACGAAAGGGCTGCGGTTGAAAAGTCGGTGCCTTTTTCTGTGGGGGAGTGACTTGAGGTAGAAAGGTGGATTTCCCGGCTGTAGCCGTGGCCACCAAATCTGATAGACCGACTCCAAATAACTCCTCCCCTTTATACGGCAAAACTTCCATATGCCGTTTTGAATCCGCATCACCTGACCACTGTCGCGTCCATAAAGCTCTTCTGGCCGAAATGGACATAGCACTTACCCGTGATGCCAGTGTGCAGATATCCCTCTGTGCATCACGCATATAAAGAAATGCATCCTTTATTTGTTCTAACGACAGTAAAATATTGTCCCTGTCCAGGGTATCAATATTTTCAATCAGGGACTCTGACCAAACTACCCCAGCACTGCCCATCCAGGCAGTCGCTACAGCTGGTCGTAGTATAACACCTGCATGTGTGTATATACTTTTTTGGATATTTTCCATCCTCCTATCTGATGGATCTTTAAGTGCGGCCGTCTCAGGAGAGGGTAACGCCACTTGTTTAGATAAGCGTGTTAGCGCCTTGTCCACCCTAGGAGGTGTTTCCCAGCGCTCCCTAACCTCTGGCGGGAAAGGGTATAATGCCAATAATTTCTTTGAAATTATCAGTTTTTTATCAGGGGCAACCCACGCTTCATTACACACGTCATTTAATTCTTCTGATTCAGGAAAAACTATAGGTAGTTTTTTCATACCCCACATAATACCCTGTTTAGTGGTACCTGTAGTATCAGCTAAATGTAACGCCTCCTTCATTGCCAAAATCATATAACGTGTGGCCCTACTGGAAAATACGGTTGATTCGTCACCGTCACCACTGGAGTCATCGCCTGTGTCTGGGTCTGTGTCGACCGACTGAGGCAAAGGGCGTTTCACAGCCCCTGACGGTGTTTGAGTCGCCTGGACAGGCACTAATTGATTGTCCGGCCGCCTCATGTCGTCAAACGACTGCTTTAGCGTGTTGACACTATCCCGTAGTTCCATAAATAAAGGCATCCATTCCGGTGTCGACTCCCTAGGGGGTGACATCCTCATATTTGGCAATTGCTCCGCCTCCACACCAATATCGTCCTCATACATGTCGACACACACGTACCGACACACAGCAGACACACAGGGAATGCTCCTAACGAAGACAGGACCCACTAGCCCTTTGGGGAGACAGAGGGAGAGTTTGCCAGCACACACCAAAAGCGCTATATATATATCAGGGATAGCCTTATAATAAGTGCTCCCTTATAGCTGCTTTGTTATATCAAATTATCGCCATAAATGTGCCCCCCCCTCTCTGTTTTACCCTGTTTCTGTAGTGCAGTGCAGGGGAGAGACTTGGGAGCCGTCCTGACCAGCGGAACTGTGAGAGGAAATGGCGCCGTGTGCTGAGGAGATAGGCCCCGCCCCTTTTCTGGCGGGCTCGTCTCCCGCTATTTAGAGAAATTAGGCAGGGGTTAAATATCTCCATATAGCCTCTAGGGCTATATGTGAGGTATTTTTAGCCTTTATAGGTAATCATTTTGCCTCCCAGGGCGCCCCCCTCCCAGCGCCCTGCACCCTCAGTGACTGCCGTGTGAAGTGTGCTGAGAGGAAAATGGCGCACAGCTGCAGTGCTGTGCGCTACCTTTTGAAGACTGCAGGAGTCTTCAGCCGCCGATTCTGGACCTCTTCTGTCTTCAGCATCTGCAAGGGGGCCGGCGGCGTGGCTCCGGTGACCATCCAGGCTGTACCCGTGATCGTCCCTCTGGAGCTTGATGTCCAGTAGCCAAGAAGCCAATCCATCCTGCACGCAGGTGAGTTGACTCCTTCTCCCCTCAGTCCCTCGCTGCAGTGATCCTGTTGCCAGCAGGAATCACTGTAAAATAAAAAACCTAGCTAAACTTTTTCTAAGCAGCTCTTTAGGAGAGCCACCTAGATTGCACCCTTCTCGGCCGGGCACAAAAATCTAACTGGAGTCTGGAGGAGGGTCATAGGGGGAGGAGCCAGTGCACACCACCTGATCGGAAAAAGCTTTACTTTTTGTGCCCTGTCTCCTGCGGAGCCGCTATTCCCCATGGTCCTTTCAGGAACCCCAGCATCCACTAGGACGATAGAGAAAATGGGTCTCACCGAACCGTCTGGTTTCGGTACCACAAACATTGTGGAATAGTAACCCCTTCCTTGTTGAAGTAGGGGCACCTTTACTATCACTTGTTGTGAATACAGCTTTTGAATTGCCTGTAACACTGCCTCCCTGCCCAAGGGAGTGGTTGGCAAGGCAGATTTGAGGAAACGGCGGGGGGGGAGACGTCTCGAATTCCAGTTTGTACCCCTGAGATACTATTTGAAGGATCCAGGGATCCACCCGTGAGCGAGCCCACTGCTTGCTGAAATGCTTGAGACGGGCCCCCACCGTACCTGGCTCTACCTGTGGAGCCCCAGCGTCATGCTGTGGACTTTGAGGAAGCGGGGGAGGACTTTTGCTCCTGGGAACTGGCTGTATGCTGCAGCTTTTTCCCTCTACCTCTGCCTCTTGGCAGAAAGGACGCGCCTTTAACCCGCTTGCCCCTATTGGGCCGAAAGGACTGTACCTGATAATACGGTGCTTTCTTTGGTTGTGAGGGAACATGGGGCAAAAATGTAGACTTCCCAGCTGTTGCTGTGGAAACGAGGTCCGAGAGACCATCCCCGAACAATTCCTCACCCTTATAAGGCAGAACTTCCATGTGTCGTTTGGAATCTGCATCACCTGTCCACTGCCGAGTCCATAACCCTCTCCTGGCAGAAATGGACATTGCACTAATTTTGGATGCCAGCCGGCAAATATCCCTCTGTGCATCCCTCATATATAAAAGTGCGTCTTTTATATGCTCTACGTTCAGCAAAATAGTGTCCCTGTCTAGGGTATCTATATTTTCTGACAGGGAATCTGACCACGCAGCAGCAGCGCTGCACATCCAGGCTGAAGCTATAGCCGGTCTCAGTATCACACCTGTGTGTGTATATATAGATTTCAGGATAGCCTCCTCCTTTCTATCAGCAGATTCCTTCAGGGCGGCCGTATCCGGAGACGGTAGTGCCACCTTCTTCGACAAGCGTGTGAGCGCTTTATCCACCCTAGGGGATGTTTCCCAGCGTGACCTATCCTCTGGCGGGAAAGGGTACGCCATTAGTAACCTCTTAGAAATCACCATCTTTTTATCAGGGGAAGCCCACGCTTCTTCACACACTTCATTTAACTCTTCAGATGGAGGAAAAGCTACTGGTAGTTTTTTCTCTCCAAACATTATACCCTTTTTTGTGGTACCGGGGGTAACATCAGAAATGTGCAACACATTTTTCATTGCCTCAATCATGTAACGTGTGGCCCTACTGGAAGTTACATTAGTCTCATCGTCGTCGACACTGGAGTCAGTATCCGTGTCGACATCTGTGTCAACCATCTGAGGTAGCGGGCGTTTCAGAGCCCCTGATGGTTTTTGAGACGCCTGGGCAGGCACAGGCTGAGAAGCCGGCTGTCCCACATTAGGTATGTCGTCAAACCTTTTATGTAAGGAGTCGACACTATCACGTAATTCCTTCCACAGCACCATCCACTCAGGTGTCGACCCCGCAGGGGGTGACATCACATTTACAGGCAACTGCTCCGCCTCCACATAAGCCTCCTCATCAAACATGTCGACACAGCCGTACCGACACACCGCAAACACACAGGGAATGCTCTGACAGAGGACAGGACCCCACAAAGCCCTTTGGGGAGACAGAGAGAGAGTATGCCAGCACACACCAGAGCGCTATATAACACTGGGATCCCACTATCAATGAATGTTTTCCCTATAGCTGCTTTTTTTATATATATTACATATATATATCTCTATACTGCGCCTAAATTTAGTGCCCCCCCTCTCTTTTTTACCCTTCTGTAGTTTTCTCAGACTGCAGGGGAGAGCCAGGGAGCTACCTTCCAGCGGAACTGTGAGGGAAAAATGGCGCCAGTGTGCTGAGGGAGAAGCCCCGCCCCCTTTTCGGCGGACTTTCTCCCGCTTTTTCTGTGATACTGGCAGGGGTAATTTTACATCTATATAGCCCCTGGGACTATATATGATGTATATTTTGCCAGCCAAGGTGTTATCTATTGCCCTCAGGGCGCCCCCCCCCAGCTCCCTGCACCCATCAGTGACCGAAGTATGAGGTGTACATGAGGAGCAATGGTGCACAGCTGCAGTGCTGTGCGCTACCTTGGTGAAGACTGAAGTCTTCTGCCGCCGATTTTCCGGACCTTCTTCGTGCTTCTGGCTCTGTAAGGGGGACGGCGGCGCGGCTCCGGGAACGAACACCAAGGTCGGGTCCTGCGGTCGATCCCTCTGGAGCTAATGGTGTCCAGTAGCCTAAGAAGCCCAAACTACCACCTGTTAGGTAGGTTCGCTTCTTCTCCCCTTAGTCCCTCGCTGCAGTGAGTCTGTTGCCCGCAGATCTCACTGAAAATAAAAAACCTAAATATACTTTCTTTCTAGGTGCTCAGGAGAGCCCCTAGTGTGCATCCAGCTCGGCCGGGCACAAGAATCTAACTGAGGTCTGGAGGAGGGTCTTAGTGGGAGGAGCCAGTGCACACCAGTAGTCTAAAAGCTTTCTTTGTAATTGTGCCCAGTCTCCTGCGGAGCCGCTAATCCCCATGGTCCTTACGGAGTCCCCAGCATCCACTTAGGACGTTAGAGAAATACACTTTCCCTGTGCACAGGAGGACCAGAAGCAGAGTGTCAGCATTAGCGTTAGTCTGCGGGGTCCTCGCACACATGACAGAAACTGGATGGGCTAAGACTCTCACACAGGCTATGCCCGAGTCAGCCAAACATATGATTGCTAACAGAGAGCAGAGCAGGGATGCACCTACTTCTACAGGGGTGTACTGACGGGAGAGATGAGTGCTGAGCGATCTTAACACAGACCGCTCAGCACACATCTCTCCACCCGCTCGAGGCGGGGGAAGGACGGGTGGCCGCTCACTTCACAGCGCTGAAGTGAGCGACCTGCTAGATTGAGCCTGCATGCTCAATCTAGCACCGGCGGTAGCGATGCGCGGGGTCGCATCATTATCGCTGGGGGACATACACACGGCAGATCCGTGCTTAAAATCTAAGCAATCTAGTCAGATTGCTTAGATTTTAAACACGGATCTCTCCGTGTGTACCCCCTTTAACTCTACCTTAACAAATACAGACAGTGATTTGGGAACTCAAGTAACAAACAACAATTGGATTCAGCGGTTAGTCCATTTTGCACAAGGCCAGCTGCAACATTCTTCCTCTCTTGCTAGAAAGACAGTTTTCACTTTTCCAAGCCAATAGCAACATATTTAGGGTACTTTATGTTCTAAGGAGGGCTCAAATTCCAAGGAGATGCTTAGAAACTATGTGGCTCAGACTAAGGACTTTCCTCTACAACTGAAATGTATCCTTCCAAAATACAGGCAGTGGGAGCCGTAGTGTGGGTAGTCAAAGTAGTTCATATTCAAGAAGCTGAAGATCTGGAAACTCAAGACACGTCACTGTTTAGAAGGGAAAAGACGCAAAAACGTTTCATTCCCACTGTTCCTCAGCTAGACGATCTTTTGACTGTGGATCTAAAATTTCACAGTTCGCAGATATTACAATTCCTCTATCCACTTTCTAGTTCAGATAGGGAAACAGGGAATCTCCTCCAAAAGATAGACATAAAAATTGCTCGCTCTCTCTCTAAAACAATTCCTATTCTTAATTCTGCTTTTTGCAGACATAAGACAAAAGAAAGATTGATACCACTTGAAGTGTCTCTTTATTGCGACCGGAGTTTTACTCAGTTCTACATTAGTGTCTGCTTTGATAAATAATGCAGCGGAAGGAAGGACAGAGCTCATTTAGGAAGGACACAAGGCTGGAGGTCATAGATTGGAAATGCTCGTTTTAGTTGAGCACATCCAAGAATCTTATATTTACCTAGGACAGACGGCAATTGAGGTGGGACTAGCTGCAGATTTACTGACCTTAGAATGTTTCAGATGCTGTCAGACTGATAATCAATATAGCAATTGTAAGGATGAAATCACTGGAATCTCATGTTATGTGAAACCATAAGCATCACTGGGGAGAGAAACATCCGGTGCGGTGAAAAGCCCCCTGGGTGCGCCAAAAGACGCACGTTGCCAAAAAGGGGGTGTGGCCCCACATTTTCATCATGCCAGGGGCATACCCAGCATCCCTAGCAATGCTGGTTTACCCCCTTTACCCCCGTAGGCTTGTCTGGCTGTACTATTGGCTCATAAACTGTGACAGGAGTTGAGTGCTGCACATAATGTCATAGTATGGCACCTGGCTACTGTCACTGAGGAGGAGATGGCATTTTGGTGTCACCCCTTGGAAGGTGACACCCAGGTGCGGAACGCACCCCCCTAGTGACATCACTGTGTGAAACAGTATGGGTAATATTCCCATCTCTGCTTCCTACTAGACTATAGCTAAACATAACGCCAGCAGATGTTTCCTCTTAGTTTGTAGACACCAACCATACATTACCATGAAGTGTAAATGTAAAACTGTGGAAGATCAGAAAGGAAATAAGTCACCTTTAGGTGTTTCTTCAGCTCTTCTGCTTTCCAGGTGTCCTCCTTAGTTTTCTGCAAAATAAAAAGCACTAGTTATTTAATAGTTATTTTTATGTGTAGCATTTACTTTCAGTGATTGTTTAGACATATTTATGATACTTTACCAAACATAAAAACTTCTCTATGTAAGAGATATTTCCTCAAACTATAGCTGCAGTTGCGCCACGCAGCCCCTCTCGGTGTGCCAAGTTCTGTATGACTCACAGAGTGTCTTTTTCACATGAATGTGCATCTTAAAATAGGTATACACTAAGGGATATGTTGTCCCATGTGGCAAATCAGACCTACAGATGGGTCCTCCGTTATCTTGACTGGCTGAGGCGTTAGTCGCGATCGGGCATACGCAGCATGCCGGAGCGCAGGGAGGCGCGCCTAGTCGCAGAGAGGCGCGCCTAGTCGCAGGAAGGCGCAGAGCGTTTGTCGTTACCTTTAAGTGTAATACCTGCGATCATCCACCAGATGTCACTTTTTACAATCACCACTGCGCATGAGTGTGGTCTCCCGTAAAATACAATACTGAAATACATAGTAAGAACTACTTTACTAGTGCATCTCATTACGCTACATACAGTATATACAGCGTCTCATTACGCTACATTATTTCATACAGTATATACAATAAAGACGCAAATAGTACAGCATATATGGTCCATTTACAGTACTTTAGGAATATGTAAGCGTCCAAGTCCTGCCGACAAAGCAACATAAAAATAAGAATTTACTTACCGATAATTCTATTTCTCATAGTCCGTAGTGGATGCTGGGGACTCCGTAAGGACCATGGGGAATAGCGGCTCCGCAGGAGACTGGGCACATCTAAAGAAAGCTTTAGGACTATCTGGTGTGCACTGGCTCCTCCCCCTATGACCCTCCTCCAAGCCTCAGTTAGGATACTGTGCCCGGACGAGCGTACACAATAAGGAAGGATTTTGAATCCCGGGTAAGACTCATACCAGCCACACCAATCACACCGTATAACTTGTGATCTGAACCCAGTTAACAGCATGATAACAGAGGAGCCTCTAGAAAAGATGGCTCACTACAGCAATAACCCGATTTTTTGGTAACAATAACTATGTACCAGTATTGCAGACAATCCGCACTTGGGATGGGCGCCTAGCATCCACTACGGACTATGAGAAATAGAATTATCGGTAAGTAAATTCTTATTTTCTCTAACGTCCTAAGTGGATGCTGGGGACTCCGTAAGGACCATGGGGATTATACCAAAGCTCCCAAACGGGCGGGAGAGTGCGGATGACTCTGCAGCACCAAATGAGAGAACTCCAGGTCCTCCTCAGCCAGGATATCAATTTTGTAGAATTTTACAAACGTATTTGCTCCTGACCAAGTAGCTGTAGGCAAAGTTGTAAAGCCGAGACCCCTCGGGCAGCCGCCCAAGATGAGCCCACCTTCCTTGTGGAGTGGGCATTTACATATTTTTGGCTGTGGCAGGCCTGCCACAGAATGTGCAAGCTGAATTGTACTACAAATCCAACGAGCAATAGGCTGCTTAGAAGCAGGAGCACCCAGCTTGTTGGGTGCATACAGGATAAACAGCGAGTCAGATTTCCTGACTCCAGCCGTCCTGGAAACATATATTTTCAGGGCCCTGACAACGTCTAGCAACTTGGAGTCCTCCAAGTCCCTAGTAGCCGCAGGCACCACAAATAGGTTGGTTCAGGTGAAACGCTGAAACCACCTTAGGGAGAAACTGAGGACGAGTCCTCAATTCCGCCCTGTCCGAATGGAAACCAGATAAGGGCTTTTTCAGGATAAAGCCGCCAATTCTGACACGCGCCTGGCCCAGGCCAGGGCCAACAGCATGACCACTTTCCATGTGAGATATTTTAACTCCACAGATTTAAGTGGTTCAAACCAATGTGACTTTTGGAACCCAAAACTACATTGAGATCCCAAAGTGCCACTGGAGGCACAAAAGGAGGCTGTATATGCAGTACCCCTTTTACAAACGTCTGAACTTCAGGGACTGAAGCTAGTTCTTTTTGGAAGAAAATTGACAGGGCCGAAATTTGAACCTTAATGGACCCCAATTTCAGGCCCATAGACACTCCTGTTTGCAGGAAACGTAGGAATCAACCCAGTTGAATTTCCTCCGTCGGGCCTTACTGGCCTCGCACCACGCAACATATTTTCGCCAATTGCGGTGATAATGTTTTTGCGGTTACATCCTTCCTGGCTTTGATCAGGATAGGGATGACTTCATCCGGAATGCCTTTTTTCCTTCAGGATCCGGCGTTCAACCGCCATGCCGTCAAACGCAGCCGCGGTAAGTCTTGGAACAGACAGTGTCCTTGCTGGAGCAGGTCCCTTCTTAGAGGTAGAGGCCACGGATCCTCCGTGAGCATCTCTTGAAGTTCCGGTTACCAAGTCCTTCTTGGCCAATCCGGAGCCACGAGTATAGTGCTTACTCCTCTCCATCTTATCAATCTCAGTACCTTGGGTATGAGAGGCAGAGGAGAGAACACATACCTTGACTGGTACACCCATGGTGTTACCAGAGCGTCTACAGCTATTGCCTGAGGGTCCCTGGACCTGGCGCAATACCTGTCGAGTTTTTCCCAACGGTTTATAATCATGTGGAAGACTTCTGGGTGAAGTCCCCACTCTCCCGGGTGGAGGTCGTGCTGAGGAAGTCTGCTTCCCAGTTGTCCACTCCCGGAATGAATACTGCCGACAGTGCTATCACATGATTTTCCGCCCAGCGAAGAATCCTTGCAGCTTCTGCCATTGCCCTCCTGCTTCTTGTGCCACCCTGTCTGTTTACGTGGGTGACTGCCGTGATGTTGTCCGACTGGATCAACACCGGCTGACCTTGAAGCAGAGGTCTTGCTAAGCTTAGAGCATTGTAAATGTCCCTTAGCTTCAGGATATTTATGTGAAGTGATGTCTCCAGGCTTGACCATAAGCCCTGGATATTCCTTCCCTGTGTGACTGCTCCCCAGCCTCGCAGGCTGGCATCCGTGGTCACCAGGACCCAGTCCTGAATGCCGAATCTGCGGCCCTCTAGAAGATGAGCACTCTGCAACCACCACAGGAGGGACACCCTTGTCCTTGGTGACAGGGTTATCCGCTGATGCATCTGAAGATGCGACCCGGACCATTTGTCCAGCAGGTCCCACTGGAAAGTTCTTGCGTGGAATCTGCCGAATGGGATTGCTTCGTAGGAAGCCACCATTTTACCCAGAACCCTTGTGCATTGATGCACTGAGACTTGGCTCGGTTTTAGGAGGTTCCTGACTAGCTCGGATAACTCCCTGGCTTTCTCCTCCGGGAGAAACACCTTTTTCTGGACTGTGTCCAGGATCATCCCTAGGAACAGAAGACAAGTCGTCGGAACCAGCTGCGATTTTGGAATATTGAGAATCCAATCGTGCTGCCGCAACACTACCTGAGATAGTGCTACACCGACCTCCAACTGTTCCCTGGATCTTACCCTTATCAGGGAATTGTCCAAGTAAGGGATAACTAAAATTCCCTTCCTTCGAAGGAATATCATCATTTCGGCCATTACCTTGGTAAAGACCCGGGGTGCCGTGGACCATCCATACGGCAGCGTCTGAACTGATAGTGACAGTTCTGTACCATAAACCTGAGGTACCCTTGGTGAGAAGGGTAAATTTTGACATGAAGGTAAGCATCCTTGATGTCCCGAGACATCATGTAGTCCCCTTCTTCCAGGTTCGCAATCACTGCTCTGAGTGACTCAATCTTGAATTTGAACCTCTGTATGTAAGTGTTCAAAGATTTTAGATTTAGAATCGGTCTCAGCGAGCCGTCCGGCTTCGGTACCACCACAGTGTGGAATAATACCCCGTTCCCTGTTGCAGGAGGGGTATCTTGATTATCACCTGCTGGGAATACAGCTTGTGAATGGCTCCCAAAACTGTCTCCCTGTCAGAAGGAGACATCGGTAAAGCCGACTTTAGGAAACGGCGAGGGGGAGACGTCTCGAATTCTAATTTGTACCCCTGAGATATCACCTGAAGGATTCAGGGGTCTACTTGCGAGTGAGCCCACTGCGCGCTGAAATTCATTGAGACGGGCCCCCCACCGTGCCTGATTCTGCTTGTAAAGCCCCAGCGTATACTGAGGGCTTGGCAGAGGCGGGAGAGGGTTTCTGTTCCTGGGAACTGGCTGATTTCTGCAGCCTTTTTCCTCTCCCTCTGTCACGGGGCAGAAATGAGGAACCTTTTGCCCCTTTGTCCACGAAAAGACTGCGCCCGATAATACGGCGTCTTCTCATGTTGAGAGACGACCTGGGGTACAAACGTGGATTTCCCAGCTGTTGCCGTGGCCACCAGGTCTGAAAGACCGACCCCAAATAACTCCTCCCCTTAATAAGGCAATACTTCCAAATGCCGTTTGGAATACGCATCACCTGACCACTGACGTGTCCATAACCCTCTACTGGTAGAAATGGACAACGCACTTAGACTTGATGCCAGTCGGCAAATATTCCGCTGTGCATCACGCATATATAGAAATGCATCTTTTAAATGCTCTATAGGCAAAAATATACTGTCCCTATCTAGGGTATCAATATTTTCAGTCAGGGAATCCGACCACGCCAACCCAGCACTGCACATCCAGGCTGAGGCGATTGCTGGTCGCAGTATAACACCAGTATGTGTGTAAATACATTTTAGGATACCCTCCTGCTTTCTATCAGCAGGATCCTTAAGGGTGGCCATCTCAGGAGAGGGTAGAGCCCTTACAAGCGTGTGAGCGCTTTATCCACCCTAGGGGGTGTTTCCCAACGCACCCTAACCTCTGGCGGGAAAGGATATAATGCCAATAACATTTTAGAAATTATCAGTTGTTATCGGGGGAAACCCACGCATCATCACACACCTCATTTAATTTCTCAGATTCAGGAAAACTACAGGTAGTTTTTCCTCACCGAACATAATACCCCTTTTTGGTGGTACTCGTATTATCAGAAATGTGTAAAACATTTTTCATTGCCTCAATCATGTAACGTGTGGCCCTACTGGAAGTCACATTTGTCTCTTCACCGTCGACACTGGAGTCAGTATCCGTGTCGGCGTCTATATCTGCCATCTGAGGTAACGGGCGCTTTAGAGCCCCTGACGGCCAATGAGACGTCTGGACAGGCACAAGCTGAGTAGCCGGCTGTCTCATGTCAACCACTGTCTTTTATACAGAGCTGACACTGTCACGTAATTTCTTCCAACAGTTCATCCACTCAGGTGTCGACCCCCTAGGGGGTGACATCACTATTACAGGCAATCTGCTCCGTCTCCACATCATTTTTATCCTCATACATGTCGACACAAAAGTACCGACATACAGCACACACACAGGGAATGCTCTGATAGAGGACAGGACCCCACTAGCCCTTTGGGGAGACAGAGGGAGAGTTTGCCAGCACACACCAGAGCGCTATATATATATACAGGGATAACCTTATATAAGTGTTTTTCCCCTTATAGCTGCTGTATAGTTAATACTGCGCCTAATTAGTGCCCCCCTCTCTTTTTTAACCCTTTCTGTAGTGTAGTGACTGCAGGGGAGAGCCAGGGAGCTTCCCTCCAACGGAGCTGTGAGGGAAAATGGCGCCAGTGTGCTGAGGAGATAGGCTCCGCCCCCTTATCGGCGGCCTTCTCTCCCGTTTTTCTATGTATTTTGGCAGGGGTTAAATGCATCCATATAGCCCAGGAGCTATATGTGATGCATTTTTTTGCCATCCAAGGTGTTTTTATTGCGTCTCAGGGCGCCCCCCCCCAGCACCCTGCACCCTCAGTGACCGGAGTGTGAAGTGTGCTGAGAGCAATGGCGCACAGCTGCAGTGCTGTGCGCTACCTTGTTGAAGACAGGACGTCTTCTGCCGCCGATTTTCCGGACCTCTTCTGCCTTCTGGCTCTGTAAGGGGGCCGGCGGCGCGGCTCTGGGACCCATCCAAGCTGGGCCTGTGATCGTCCCTCTGGAGCTAATGTCCAGTAGCCTAAGAAGCCCAATCCACTCTGCACGCAGGTGAGTTCGCTTCTTCTCCCCTTAGTCGATGCAGTGAGCCTGTTGCCAGCAGGTCTCACTGAAAATAAAAAACCTAAACTAAAACTTTCACTAAGAAGCTCAGGAGAGCCCCTAGTGTGCACCCTTCTCGTTCGGGCACAGAGATCTAACTGAGGCTTGGAGGAGGGTCATAGGGGGAGGAGCCAGTGCACACCAGATAGTCCTAAAGCTTTCTTTAGATGTGCCCAGTCTCCTGCGGAGCCGCTATTCCCCATGGTCCTTACGGAGTCCCCAGCATCCACTTAGGACGTTAGAGAAACCAGTATTGTACACAGACGCAAACGGACGTGTTACAAGTAAATTTTTGCCTATTGACGTTAGGTATATTGTATGTTAGCATCCTAATCCCGTAGCCATTACGGAATAATCAAAACCAATGGATTTATTCATCTGTCGGCGGCGAAGTGTCCGAGTGGTGAACTGTTCCGCTTCTCATGCTTAGAGTCCCGGGTTCGATTCCTAAAGTACGGATGCATGTTAGTTTATTCCAGACACTTTACTATTTTTTTTATTTTTATATCTATCGTACTGTAGTATACTTTCACATTCAATACAAGTGTGCACACAAGTTTTACATAAAGCAGGGCAAAGCTGCAGGAGCGTTTCTACTGTTAAGGTTCTATGCACCGTGCGGTACACATACAATTCTGTAGCAGGGCAGACTCAATTGAAATGGATACCGTCTGTGACTCCTTGTCCCATGGAGGCACTCGGCTACGGAGCAAGTAACAGCACAGGTCTTGCAGACTATGGGCCAATGCTGAAGAAGCGTCACAATCCCCTAGCTAAAATACACAGGGACGATAGGGATAAGCAAGCACTATGCACATAAAGATACACTGGACTCGATCACATAGCAAATTGACAAAATGGCCACCACCCGTGAACCCCCACCTCGTGGTAGCACTCTGATATGGAGCGAGCGACGGCATAGGTTTTGCAGGCTATGGGGCAATGCTGAAAGAGCGTCACAATCCCCTAGCTAAAATACACAGAGGCGATAGGGAAAAGCGAGCTCTATGCACATTACGGTACACCGGACTCGATCGCATAGCAAACTGATAAAATGGCCACCGTCAATGAGCTACATTATTCCTGTCACACATTAGTTGCATCTGCATACACAATCTTTAGTTGGTTTATGCCTTAGGGGACTCGGACGCTCATACTGTACATGCATTTCAAAAGCACAGTATTTTCCACCGCCTCCCTCTACCCCCTTCACCCTTCCTCCCTGGGAAGCTGCACAGTTCATGCAGTAGACAGGAAGGGAGTTCAGGTCAGGTACAATACACAAACGTCGACGATCTACAGTACTGTATTGCTCAAACAGTTAGTTGAGTCAGAACACACTAATTTATATTTACTGGTACTGTATGTCTACGGGTGCTTATTACCGCTGTGTATTGTATATAGTGGAATGAGTCGCTCCTGCAGATTTACTCTGATTTATGTGAAACCTGTGTGCACCCTTCCATAGAAAGTATTACAAAGCAAAAAATAATTAAAAAAAGTGAATGTCACTTTGGGAAAAGAACCCGGGACTCTCAGAGTGGGAGGCAGGAACCTTCATCGCTAGCCCACGACGCTTCATGGAAGATTCCCAAGTTCATGTGTAAAAATACCTCAAGCAGCGATTCCTTCTCATTGGTGTTGGTTTATGCCTTAGGGGACTCGGACGCTCATATTTTAAAAGCACAGTATTTAGTGCACTGTACATACTTTAAAGTCAATGAGCTACATTATTCATTTCACACATTAGTTGCGTCTGCATACACAATCTTTAGTTGCGTCTGCATACACAAGTGTTTTAACATGTTAGTTTGTGTCTATATATTTTTTTTTTTTTAACTCTCTCCATCTGACGATTGGTCACCATCTATTAACATTACAAACGTCACTGACCATTTGCCAGAGCTTGTAGATCAATCCGCCGCTATTCGATCTAAAGTACTGGATTAGTGGAGCATTAGCCACCCAGTGGTATAGATGTGTATTGCATGCTGAGTATCTAGTCACGCCTAAACACGCCTGTCCGTGATTAAACTCAGCAACCTAAGCTATCGCCTAGGCGTGACTAAACCTCTGTCTAGGCGCAGAAAGAGCCAAGATAACGGAGGACCCATCTGTACATATTGTGCACATCAGGTAGTGTGAAAGCACTATAACATGCTACCGTGTGCTGACATTGGGGTCATGCCATATGCTGTGCTACACAGCCAATGGGACAATCCGGCGGGCAACAGCATGCAGCTGATTGTGGCTAATAAACAATATATTGTGTGCAATATCGTTCAGTGTGTACGGACGATCGATGTGTTGTTACATTGGTCGCCCAGTCAGCTGCGGTCCAGGATCATCTAATGTGTACCCAGCTTTAGTTGCACAAATGAAACTATAGGATATTACAAAATAACTTAATGAGACTACACTGATTAATTTGACATGTCACACTTGTATATCTGTGTTTGATCTAGTCTGGATCTGTGTGGGGTGATACAGACCTGATCCCTGTGCTGCAAATTTTGTTGTCATGTAATCAGACAGTTGCTGCCCAGGGTGAGTGTAAATTCGCCACGTGCAAGTGTACAATCGCATGTGTACGCTGCGCAAAAAATGTCTCTGTCTGCGGACAGCTGCAAATACGTTCACAACTCACTCACAATCTAATGGTTTCTCCAGTGTGTGCGCAGCCCAGGACTTACTCCTACAGTGCGAAAAGAACAGGCTGACCGGGGCCAGAGCTGGCGTCACACAACCTCCCAGAAAATGCTTGGTAACACCTGCGTTTTTCCGGACACTCCCTGAAAACATTCAGTTACCACCCACAAAACGGCCTCTTCCTGTCAATCAGCATGAGAATGGCTGTGCGATCGAAATATTCGCACCAGCTTGTCGCTGTTTGGCGACGCGTGTGCGCCCTGCGGTGCATATGCAGTCATACGATAATCGCCCGCTGTGCAAAAACGCACAGCAGCGATCATGTCTGAATCAGGCCCTGTATATGAAGTGCTACAATGCAGCGGCCAAGGCTTTTTCTCAAGCCAAGATCAGCTGTGCTTCATCTGCGACATACGTAAAACTAATTCCTGTGTGGTTTAAATCATAGCCCAGCTTCTCTGGTATAAACTGAGTGGTGTTTCACTGCGTCTGCAGTGCAAATAAGATACTAGTGTAAATAAAAAGTCTCTATGCTACACAGCGGCTCACTCTCACTGGGCATCTAACACCGCATGACATATACTGGTTCATGGAAGCATTCATGTTCCCAGGGCTCCATGAAATGTATCCCACCCAACAACAGAGCGGTATGATGTTGTTGAAGTGGGAGGAGCAGGTCACTGTGCTGCTGAGCAAGTACAAGGGGTGTGCAATAAGTTTCTGGATGCACAAAAACTAATTCATTTACAAAGAGAATCTTAAATTTTTTCAAAGCATTTGTCAGAGGAGTCTATACAAAGTTGCATGCCGTCAAACCACTTGGTGAAGCAGCTGGACCAGTCCGAAGCTAAATAAAGGTATCCACTGTGGCTTCTGTTGACTCAAAACGGATCCCATGCATCTTGCGCTTGACTTGTGGGAACAAGAAATAGTCGCAGGGGGCCAGCCTGGACAAGCTCCTGGATGTGTTCATGGGCCAGAAAAACTACCACTTCCCTGGACTTGCGCGAGTTCTTGGACGGTGTTTGGAAATGGCATCCAGTACTTGCAGCAGGCATTGGCTGGTATACCAGTCTCCAGTGACAGTACGATGCTGCACGAGTGGTATGGAGCTACATGACCAGTCTTGGCCACAAAAACAGCCACTATGCGCTTGGTCACGCTGCGCTCAATCAGAACTTCTGTGGTGGCGCACCTCCAATCGAATTTACTGGGCTGACTGTTGTTTGGTCTCAGGTCAAAATTGTAGATCCAGGATTCACCGCCACCGATGATCTCCCAGACAGAGTTTGAGCAATTGTCTGCAAACATGGCCAGCGTGTTGCATTAAGTTAACCGAGCATTCTTCTGCTCTTGAGTTAGCCAACATGCAGAAATCTTGCTCAGACCAAGATTTTCGTGGAGTATCAAGTGGATGTTTATGAGATGCTTATCTCCTTCTCTAAATGGGCCATAGTCACCTTTGTGCCCACCTCAACTATGGCCATATGGCAGCAACGTTGTCCTTGGTGATGGAGGACACAGGTCGGCTGCAGTGACCCTCATCTTCCAAGGTCCACCTACCGTGCTGAAATCCTGCAAACCACTTACAAACAGTGGTTCAGAATGGTGCTTCCTCCCCAAAAGCAGCTTGCGGTTGGTCAAAGCTCTCCTGCTGTTGCAGACTACTCATGTAGTCGTAGAAGATCCTAACTCTCGAGTTTGTGAATGAAGTGAAAATGCTGACTACTTGGGTATGCAGTGCTGCCTATAAACAGTTCTGGGCTTTGACATTTCACAAGAAAAAGATTACAGTTCACAAACCAGACCGTCAAATTGTGTCTACTCTACCTATGCACTGCACATCCAGAAACTTACTGCACAACCCTCATAAATATAAGCACAAAATGTGTATTACTGTCTGCAGAGACCTTGAACACACCTCCCAACATTGGGAGGAGAGCAGGAGGGACGCTTTTTGCGCTGCAGTCTCGCCCGCCTGTAAAGGGGGTGTGGCCTATATGAAGAGGGCGTGGCTTCACGGGAGTGCAGAAATTGCAAGCCACGCCCCTGTTTTTCATCACTTTGGGGGCAAGGCCAGCGCTCTATAAGCTGCTGGCATGGCCCCTCTTCCTCTGTCTCTAGTGACCCCCCCCCACACACACACACACACACAGCGGGACACTGTGCCCCGCAGATGGGACAGCGGGACAGTCCTATAAAACAGGCTGTCCAGCGAAAAATCAGGACAGTTGGGAGGTATGCTTGAAGCACTAACATGATACATCATGGCTATGCTTCACTGCTTGATTGCAGCTCCTGTTTGATTATTCTATCCACGCACTCCACCGCCCTCATTTTAAAGTAGTGAACTTAAATATTCTAGAGCTTAGGTGGTATTGCAGTTTTAAATATTACATTCCCTACTCTTCAAGACAGAAGGAATATAAGCAGCAAGAACTACATACTCAAAACATTTTATTTAACAGCTACAATGTTGCTGCACTCTACACAATTTAAAACAGCAATTCCAAATACTAGGTTTTTTTTATTTTTCTTTAAATAGCTAAGTAAAAATACACCTGCATTGATAGTAGAGGGGATTTCAAAAGCCTCTCTGCTCACTATATGATGTGCTATGTGCCATGGCACTGTGGAAACTGCACAGGTATAAATCACTAGTGTTTAGCCGTGGCTTCGCTCATGTGGATGTCTGTTATTGCTCAGCGGAACTAATTTTACAAAGGCAGTAGTGCCATCTAATGTTGTGATGTATATTTTATTTTATACACTTATAGGGCCTAATTCAGACCTGATTGTAGCAGCAAATTTGTTAGCAGATGGGCAAAACCGTGTGCACTGCAGGGGGGGTGGGGGGGGGGCAGATATAACATGTGCAGAGAGAGTTAGGTTTGGGTGTGGTGTGTTCAAACTGAAATCTAAATTGCAGTGTAAAAATAAAGCAGGCAGTATTTACTCTGCACAGAAACAAAATAATGCACCCAAATCTAACTCTCTCTGCAAATGTTATATCTGCAACGCCTGCAGTTCGCATGGTTTTGCCCAACTGCTAACAAATTTGCTGCTACAATCAGGTCTGAATTAACCCCCATGGGCACTGCAGGTGTGGCAAATACAACACGTGCAGAGAGTTAGATTTGGGTGGGTTATTTTGTTTCTGTGCAGGGTAAATACTGGCTGCTTTATTTTTACACTGCAATTTAGTTTGAACACACCCCACCCAAATCTAAAGGCCCATACACACTGGGCGATTTTGATCTGAAAGCACACTTTTGGTGTTTTGAGCTGCTTTCTGCTCAAAACCGCCCAGTGTGTATGGCCAAACGATGAGCGCTGATGCGCGCTCCCGCTACATCGCCAGCGGCCGCCGTTCATCTACTGGTATTACCAGTAGATGAACGGCGGGGTGAACGGCTTTCCATAGCGTCCTGCTATGGAAAGCCGCTCACCCCCGCTGACATCGCTGGGCAGGGGGGAAAAGCGCTCAGTGTGTATGCACCTTAACTCTCTCTGCACATGTAATATCTGCTCCCCTGCAGTGCACATGGGGCCTAATTCAGAGTTGATTGCAGCAGCAAATTTGTTAGCAGTTGGTCAAAACCATGTGCACTGCAGGGGGGGCAGAGATAACATGTGCAGAAAGAGTTAGATTTGGGTGGGGTGTGTTCAAACTGAAATCTAAATTGCAGTGTAAAAATAAAGCAGCCAGTATTTACCCTGCACAGAAACAAAATAACCCACCCAAATCTAACTCTCTCTGCAAACGTTATATCGGGCCGGATTGACGTAGATTTTTTAACTGTTTTTGGTGTCATTTTTTTTCTGTAACATGACCAGGAACCCCAATTAGTGTACCGTGTCCCCTTGCATGGCTCTCTTCGCTGGCCATGCTTCAGGCAAGGTGCCTTGCTGCGCTTGGCACAGGTTACCATTTCCAATTGTAGTCCATGTGGATGGTAAAGTATGAAAAAGTATGAAAAAGTTAAACATCTATTTTTTTTATTTATTTATTTTTTTAAAGCCGTGTCGACCTTTTAATGTGTCGACATGTCCTGTGTTGACCATATGTCCATGCTGACCATGTCAATGTCGACCAATAGTGGTCGACCGAATGACTGTCGACCTTAACATGGTTGACCATCCAAACGGATACTGTGAGAACTGGGAAGTGGGCAGAGCCTCCATACACCTCTCTTCTGTGCAGAAGCTAAACACAGTCCGATCAGCAATGTGTGATATTTATATGATTTGTTTTGTTTTTTAATTTAGCATTTATGCATACAATGTGGTGGTGGCCTGTTTAAACACACTCAAAATAATCTAGCAAAGCAATATAGCCGGAGGTTCCACTAATAGCATTAATAATGTATGTGTCATTACTATTACTTCTAATATAGGCTTTGTAGATTGCCTTGTGATTCTTGATTGAATGGAAATTAAATAAAAATGTTCCTTCTTTTGCAAAGAAACTTTCTCCAGTGACATACTGTAGGTGAACATCTCCATGCACAATTATGGGCATAAGGACCTCATTCATGCAGTTAATGCGGTCGGCTCACATTAACAGCAAATGCCTCTGACTGATTGACAGGCAGAGGCGTTCGCAGACCGTTGCGGGGACGGCTTACGTGACATCACATGCAGCCGCATCCGATCAAGAAAATGGCGGCGGATTGTCTGCATACGCAGCCTAGCTGCAGCGGGTCTTCCACAGTTGCTCCGACCGCAATTAAATTGCGCTTGCATCCACTGGGCAGGCCATTTAGCATGCTGGGCAGCCTACGCCTGCGATGGGCACCCCCCAGCATGCGATAGAACGGATTAGCAGAATTTGCAATTCATACTGAATAACCCTCATAGTGATTACCGTGCAATTAGAGGGCAGTCTTGAAGCAAAGCATAAAACACCTGAATTAAGTTTTCATTTTAAAGATTTATACAATTGCTATTAGCAGCTAGGGAAGATAACAAAAATCAAATGATTATACTTTTTTATTTCTAAGTCCATTCATACATTCACAATAGGATTTTAATGATGGTTATTCTAACAACAGTTACAGAGACAGAAATACATGTAACAGTTTGTATTCAGAGAGATTACACATGCAGTAAGTGATGCTCAGCATTACAGAATGAAGAGACAAGAGCGGCTTATCCCTCTCATCTGGCAGATGGCAGCCAGCCTGCGCCCATTCCTGACTAGAACCATCCTGATATATTTACTTAGAGGTTAAAAATAAAAAAAAAGAAGTACAGGTCGAGTATCCCATATCCAAATATTCCGAAATACGGAATATTCCGAAATACGGACGTTTTTGAGTGAGAGTGAGATAGTGAAACCTTTGTTTTTTGATGGCTCAATGTACACAAACTTTGTTTAATACACAAAATTATTAAAAATATTGTATTAAATGACCTCCAGGCTGTGTGTATAAGGTGTATATGAAACATAAATGAATTGTGTGAATGTAGACACACTTTGTTTAATGCACAAAGTTATAAAAAAAATTGGCTAAAATTACCTTCAGGCTGTGTGTATAAGGTGTATATGTAACATAAATGCATTCTGTACTTAGATTTAGGTCCCATCACCATGATATCTCATTATGGTATCTAATTATTCCAAAATACGGAAAAATCCGATATCCAAAATACCTCTGGTACCAAGCGTTTTGGATAAGGGAGACTCAACCTGTATTTCTCCTATTCTAGAATTGAATGAGCCACAATATCATCAGATATGAAGCTAATACCACTTTTATACCGACTATAGCAGGTCGCACACGGAAGCCTGACATGGGAGCTTCCCGGGGGCGACCCGCCTCATGCCCCTTTCACACCACTGAATCCAACCCGGCATATTGCAGGGCTGGTGGGTGATGTCAGATGTGACGCGGCAGGGGCGGCGCTTGGAGATCCCATGATCTCCAAACGCCACCCGTACATTCACTCGATACGACCCGGCTTCTCATTTACACCGCATAACTTGCTGGGTTGAACCCGTGTTCAACCCTGCAAGCTACCAGAGTTGGAATACCGGGTCATTCGACCTGGATTATTCCAACTGGGCCCATTTACACGGCGCAGCAACACGGGTTATGCACAATGTGCCGTTTCTTGCGGCGGGCGAGCCGTGCAACCGCACGGGGCGCCCGCAGCGGCACTTTATGGGTCCCAGATTACCCCCTCCTCCCTTTTCCCGAGTACTCCTGCTCGGGGGGCGGAGTTTCGCGGAATGACGTCACGACGCAACCGCGTCAATCCACGAAACTCCGCCCCCCGAGCAGGAGTACTCGGGAAAAGGGAGGAGGGGGAGCCAAGCTGTTAAGAGGAGGCGCCGGCGGCCAGGGCGAGGAGCGGGAAGATCTTCTTGACATGTAAGTTGTTTATCTCTCCCCACCCCCCCCTCCCTTCCTTCCCCCCCCCCCCACTTGACACTTGCCTGCCGTACTGTATAGAATGGGGACACTTTCCTGCCGTACTGTGTAAAATAGGGACACTTTCCTGACGTACTGTGTAAAATAGGGACACTTTCCTGACGTACTGTGTAAAATAGGGACACTTTCCTGACGTACTGTGTAAAATAGGGACACTTGCCTGCCGTACTGTGTAAAATGGGGACACGTGCCTGCCGTACTGTGTAAAATGCGGACTCTTGCCTGCCGTACTGTGTAAAATGGGGACATGTGCCTGCCGTACTGTGTAAAATGGGGACACATGACTGCCGCAATGTGTAAAATGGGGACTCTTGCCTGCCGCAATGTGTAAAATGGGGGCACGTGCCTGCCGCAATGTGTAAAAGGGGGACACTTTCTTGCCGCAATGTGTAAAAGGGGGACACTTTCCTGCCGCAATGTGTAAAATGGGGGCACGTGCCTGCCACAATGTGTAAAAATAAGAATTTACTTACCGATAATTCTATTTCTCGTAGTCCGTAGTGGATGCTGGGGACTCCGTCAGGACCATGGGGAATAGCGGCTCCGCAGGAGACAGGGCACAAAAGTAAAAGCTTTAGGATCAGGTGGTGTGCACTGGCTCCTCCCCCTATGACCCTCCTCCAAGCCTCAGTTAGGATACTGTGCCCGGACGAGCGTACACAATAAGGAAGGATTTTGAATCCCGGGTAAGACTCATACCAGCCACACCAATCACACTGTACAACTTGTGATCTGAACCCAGTTAACAGCATGATAACAGCGGAGCCTCTGAAAAGATGGCTCACAACAATAATAACCCGATTTTTGTAACAATAACTATGTACAAGTATTGCAGACAATCCGCACTTGGGATGGGCGCCCAGCATCCACTACGGACTACGAGAAATAGCATTATCGGTAAGTAAATTCTTATTTTCTCTGACGTCCTAAGTGGATGCTGGGGACTCCGTCAGGACCATGGGGATTATACCAAAGCTCCCAAACGGGCGGGAGGAGTGCGGATGACTCTGCAGCACCGAATGAGAGAACTCCAGGTCCTCCTCAGCCAGGGTGTGACCCTGACCAAGTAGCAGCTCGGCAAAGTTGTAAAGCCGAGACCCCTCGGGCAGCCGCCCAAGATGAGCCCACCTTCCTTGTGGAATGGGCATTTACATATTTTGGCTGTGGCAGTGCTGCCACAGAATGTGCAAGCTGAATTGTACTACACATCCAACTAGCAATCGTCTGCTTAGAAGCAAGAGCACCCAGATTTTTGGGTGCCTACAGGATAACAGCAAGTCAGTTTTCCTGACTCCAGCCGTCCAGGAAACCTATATTTTCAGGGCCCTGACAACATCTAGCAACTTGGAGTCCTCCAAGTCCCTAGTATCCGCAGGTACCACAATAAACTGGTGCAGGTGAAACGCTGACACCACCTTAGGGAGAAACTGGGGACGAGTCCGCAACTCTGCCCCGTCCGAATGGACAATCAGATATGGGCTTTGTGAGACAAAGCCGCCAATTCTGACACTCGCCTGGCCGAGGCCAGGGCCAACAGCATGGTCACTTTTCATGTGAGATATTTCAAATCCACAGATTTGAGCGGTTTAAACCAATGTGATTTGAGGAATCCCAGAACTACGTTGAGATCCCACAGTGCCACTGGAGGCACAAAAGGGGGTTGTATATGCAGTACTCCCTTGACAAACTTCTGGACTTCAGGAACTGAAGCCAATTCTTTCTGGAAGAAAATTGACAGGGCCGAAATTTGAACCTTAATGGACCCCAATTTGAGGCCCATAGACACTCCTGTTTTCAGGAAATGCAGGAATCGACAGAGTTGAAATTTCTTCGTGGGGCCTTCCTGGCCTCACACCACGCAACATATTTTCGCCACATGTGGTGATAATGTTGTGCGGTCACCTCCTTCCTGGCTTTGACCAGGGTAGGAATGACCTCTTCCGGAATGCCTTTTTCCCTTAGGATCCGGCGTTCCACCGCCATGCCGTCAAACGCAGCCGCGGTAAGTCTTGGAAACAGACATGGTACTTGCTGAAGCAAGTCCCTTCTTAGCGGCAGAGGCCATGAGTCCTCTGTGAGCATTTCTTGAAGTTCTGGGTACCAAGTCCTTCTTGGCCAATCCGGAGCCACGAGTATAGTTCTTACTCCTCTACGTCTTATAATTCTCAGTACCTTGGGTATGAGAAGCAGAGGAGGGAACACATACACCGACTGGTACACCCACGGTGTTACCAGAACGTCCACAGCTATTGCCTGAGGGTCTCTTGACCTGGCGCAATACCTGTCCAGTTTTTTGTTCAGGCGGGACGCCATCATGTCCACCTTTGGTCTTTCCCAACGGTTCACAATCATGTGGAAGACTTCCCGATGAAGTCCCCACTCTCCCGGGTGGAGGTCGTGCCTGCTGAGGAAGTTTGCTTCCCAGTTGTCCACTCCCGGAATGAACACTGCTGACAGTGCTATCACATGATTTTCCGCCCAGCGAAGAATCCTTGCAGTTTCTGCCATTGCCCTCCTGCTTCTTGTGCCGCCCTGTCTGTTTACGTGGGCGACTGCCGTGATGTTGTCCCACTGGATCAATACCGGCTGACCTTGAAGCAGAGGTCTTGCTAAGCTTAGAGCATTGTAAATTGTCCTTAGCTCCAGTATATTTATGTGGAGAGAAGTCTTCAGACTTGATCACACTCCCTGGAAATTTTTTCCCTGTGTGACTGCTCCCCAGCCTCTCAGGCTGGCATCCGTGGTTACCAGGACCCAGTCCTGAATGCCGAATCTGCGGCCCTTTAGTAGATGAGCACTCTGCAGCCACCGCAGAAGAAACACCCTTGTCCTTGGAGACAGGGTTATCCGCTGATGCATCTGAAGATGCGATCCGGACCATTTTTCCAGCAGATCCCACTGAAAAGTTCTTGCGTGAAATCTGCCGAATGGAATCGCTTCGTAAGAAGCCACCATTTTTCCCAGGACCCTTGTGCAATGATGCACTGACACTTTTCCTGGTTTTAGGAGGTTCCTGACTAGCTCGGATAACTCCCTGGCTTTCTTCTCCGGGAGAAACACCCTTTTCTGGACTGTGTCCAGAATCATCCCTAGGAACAGCAGACGTGTCGTCGGAAACAGCTGCGATTTTGGAATATTTAGAATCCACCCGTGCTGTCGTAGAACTACTTGAGATAGTGCTACTCCGACCTCCAACTGTTCTCTGGACCTTGCCCTTATCAGGCGATCGTCCATTTTCTTTGAAGAAGAATCATCATTTCGGCCATTACCTTGGTAAAGACCCGGGGTGCCGTGGACAATCCAAACGGCAGCGTCTGAAACTGATAGTGACAGTTCTGTACCACGAACCTGTGGTACCCTTGGTGAGAAGGGCAAATTGGGACATGGAGGTAAGCATCCCTGATGTCCAGGGACACCATATAGTCCCCTTCTTCCTGGTTCGCTATCACTGCTCTGAGTGACTCCATCTTGATTTGAACCTTTGTATGTAAGTGTTCAAATATTTCAGATTTAGAATAGGTCTCACCGAGCCGTCTGGCTTCAGTACCACAATATAGTGTGGAATAATACCCCTTTCCTTGTTGTAGGAGGGGTACTTTGATTATCACCTGCTGGGAATACAGCTTGTGAAATGTTTCCAATACTGCCTCCCTGTCGGAGGGAGACGTTGGTAAAGCAAACTTGAGGAACCTGCGAGGGGGAGACGTCTCGAATTTCCAATCTGTACCCCTGGGATACTACTTGTAGGATCCAGGGGTTCACTTGCGAGTGAGCCCACTGCGTGCTGAAACTCTTGAGACGACCCCCCACCGCACCTGTTTGTACGGCCCCAGCGTCATGCTGAGGACTTGGCAGAAGCGGTGGAGGGCTTCTGTTCCTGGGAATGGGCTGCCTGCTGCAGTCTTCTTCCCTTTCCTCTATCCCTGGGCAGATATGACTGGCCTTTTGCCCGCTTGCCCTTATGGGGACGAAAGGACTGAGGCTGAAAAGACGATGTCTTTTTCTGCTGAGATGTGACTTGGGGTAAAAAAGGTGGATTTTCCAGCTGTTGCCGTGGCCACCAGGTCCGATGGACCGACCCCAAATAACTCCTCCCCTTTATACGGCAATACTTCCATGTGCCGTTTGGAATCTGCATCACCTGACCACTGTCGTGTCCATAAACATCTTCTGGCAGATATGGACATCGCACTTACTCTTGATGCCAGAGTGCAAATATCCCTCTGTGCATCTCGCATATATAGAAATGCATCCTTTAAATGCTCTATAGTCAATAAAATACTGTCCCTGTCAAGGGTATCAATATTTTCAGTCAGGGAATCCAACCAAGCCACCCCAGCGCTGCCCATCCAGGCTGAGGCGATCGCTGGTCGCAGTATAACACCAGTATGTGTGTATATACTTTTTAGGATATTTTCCAGCCTCCTATCAGTTGGCTCCTTGAGGGCGGGCGTATCTGGAGACGGTAACGCCACTTGTTTTGATAAGCGTGTGAGCGCCTTATCCACCCTAAGGGGTGTTTCCCAACGCGCCCTAACTTCTGGCGGGAAAGGGTATACCGCCAATAATTTTCTATCGGGGGAAACCCACGCATCATCACACACTTCATTTAATTTATCTGATTCAGGAAAAACCACAGGTAGTTTTTTCACACCCCACATAATACCCTTTTTTGTGGTACTTGTAGTATCAGAAATATGTAACACCTCCTTCATTGCCCTTAACATGTAACGTGTGGCCCTAAAGGAAAATACGTTTGTTTCTTCACCGTCGACACTGGAGTCAGTGTCCCTGTCTGTGTCTGTGTCGACCGACTGAGGTAAATGGGCGTTTTAAAGCCCCTGACGGTGTTTGAGACGCCTGGACAGGTACTATTTGTTTGCCGGCCGTCTCATGTCGTCAACCGACCTTGCAGCGTGTTGACATTATCACGTAATTCCCTAAATACGGCATCCATTCCGGTGTCGACTCCCTAGAGAGTGACATCACCATTACAGGCAATTGCTCCGCCTCCTCACCAACATCGTCCTCATACATGTCGACACACACGTACCGACACCCAGCACACACACAGGGAATGCTCTGATAGAGGACAGGACCCCACTAGCCCTTTGGGGAGACAGAGGGAGAGTTTGCCAGCACACACCAAAACGCTATAATTATACAGGGACAACCTTTATATAAGTGTTTTCCCCTTATAGCATCTTAATATATAATCATATCGCCAAATAAGTGCCCCCCCTCTCTGTTTTAACCCTGTTTCTGTAGTGCAGTGCAGGGGAGAGCCTGGGAGCCTTCCCACCAGCAGTTCTGTGAGGGAAAATGGCGCTGTGTGCTGAGGAAAATAGGCCCCGCCCCCTTTTCGGCGGGCTTCTTCTCCCGTTTTTCTGACAACCTGGCAGGGGTTAAATACATCCATATAGCCCCAGAGGCTATATGTGATGTATTTTTAGCCAGTATAGGTACTTTCACTGCTGCCCAGGGCGCCCCCCCCAGCGCCCTGCACCCTCAGTGACCGTTGGTGTGAAGTGTGCTGAGAGCAATGGCGCACAGCTGCAGTGCTGTGCGCTACCTCATGAAGACTGAGAAGTCTTCAGCCGCCGATTTCTGGACCTCTTCTCTCTTCAGCATCTGCAAGGGGGTCGGCGGCGCGGCTCCGGTGACCCATCCAGGCTGTACCTGTGATCGTCCCTCTGGAACTAGTGTCCAGTAGCCTAAGAAGCCAATCCATCCTGCACGCAGGTGAGTTCACTTCTTCTCCCCTAAGTCCCTCGTTGCAGTGAGCCTGTTGCCAGCAGGACTCACTGAAAATAAAAAACCTAATAAAACTTTTACTCTAAGCAGCTCTTTAGGAGAGCCACCTAGATTGCACCCTTCTCGGCCGGGCACAAAAACCTAACTGAGGCTTGGAGGAGGGTCATAGGGGAGGAGCCAGTGCACACCACCTGATCCTAAAGCTTTTACTTTTGTGCCCTGTCTCCTGCGGAGCCGCTATTCCCCATGGTCCTGACGGAGTCCCCAGCATCCACTTAGGACGTCAGAGAAATGGGGACACTTGCCTGCCGTACTGTGTAAAATGGGGACATGTCCCTGGCGTACTGTGTAAAATGGGGGCACGTGCCTGCCGCAATGTGTAAAATGGGGACATTTGCCTGTTGTACTGTGTAAAATGGGGACACTTTCCTGCCGCAATGTGTAAAATGGGGGCACGTGCCTGCCGCAATGTGTAAAATGGGGACACTTGCCTGCCGTGCTGTGTAAAATGGGGAAACGTGCCTGCTGTAATGTGTAAAATAAGGACTTTTTTTTTTTCTCTCTTACGTCCTAGAGGATGCTGGGGACTCCAAAAGGACCATGGGGTATAGACGGGATCCGCAGGAGCTTGGGCACACTGAAGAGACTTTAACTGGGTGTGAACTGGCTCCTCCCTCTATGCCCCTCCTCCAGACCTCAGTTAGACTTTGTGCCCAGGACTGACTGGACACTCACTAGGGGAGCTCTCCTGAGTTTCTCTAGAAAAGACTTATGTTAGGTTTTTTATTTTCAGGGAGACCTGCTGGCTACAGGCTCCCTGCAGCGAGGGACTGAGGGGAGAGAAGTCAGACCTACTTCTACTTAGTTTAAGGGCTCTGCTTCTTAGGCTACTGGACACCATTAGCTCCAGAGGGTTCGATCACTTGGTGCGCCTAGCTGCTTGTTCCCGCAGCCGCGCCGTCACCCCCCTCACAGAAGCCAAAAGAAAGAAGCCGGGTGAGTATGCAGAAGGCAGAAGACTTCAGTAACGAGGTACAGCGCAGCGGTAGCGCTGCGCTCCATGCTCCCACACACTTCACCAACGTCACTCACAGGGTACAGGGTGCTGGGGAGGGGCGCCCTGGGCAGCAGTTACTGAGGTCTGGGATACCGGCAGAAGGCTTTTCGGTGCCTCGGCAGCGTTTTTCAAACCCCCGCTGGCATTTTCAGTTTTCAAATTTAGCGGGCTGAAGCGCGCCGGGAAGGGGCGGAGCTTAGCCGCGCGGCTCACCAGCACCATTTTCCCTCATACACGTGGCTGCATGAGACGCTGGCCCGGGACCTCCAAAAGCTCCACTACAAGTAACGGGGAGCTAATCGGGAGGGGGGGGGGGGGCACAGTTTTATGGTGCATATTTATTGTTTTTGAAGCAGTGCTTTTTATATATATTATTTGGTGTGATATATGGGCGCTGGGGTGTGAGCTGGCATACTCCCTCCGTGTTCCCCTATCCAGGCTTCCTTGTGGGCCTGTCCCCTAGCTGAGGCATTGTGTGTGTGTGTGTCGATACTCAGTGTCGGCATGTCTGAGACTGAATGTTATTCCCCGGAGGAGGTTGCTGGGGGAGCAGATGCGGGTCTGGAATTGGCTCTGTCGGCGCAGCCGACACCTGATTTACTCACATTGTTAAGTACACTTAAAACAAATGTGGCTTCTTTATCAAAGAGGTTAGATAGATCAGAGTCGCAGACACAGGTGTGGAGGAAATCCATGGAGGATGCTTTGTCTCAGGTGCAGACCCCATCGGGGTCGCAAAAGCGGCCGTTTACCCAAGTGGTAGATACTGATACCGACACGGATTCTGATTCCGAGGTCGATTTCACTGAGGCTGCTTTACATCCACGATTAGTTAAGAGTATTCAGTACACGATTGTGGCTATAAAAGATGTTTTACGCATTTCTGATGAACCTGCGGTGCAGGAAACAAGGATTTGTTTGTTCAAAGGGAAAAAACCTGAGGTGAAGTTTCCCCCCTCTCATGAAATGAATACTCTTTGTGAAAAGGCTTGGGAGTCGCCGGACAAGAGGTGGCATATTCCCAAGAGAATTTGCATGGCGTATCCTTTCCCCTCTGATGACAGGGAAAAATGGGAGGCGTCTCCGAATGTTGACAAAGCTCTATCTCGTTTGTCTAAGAAGGTGACGCTTCTGTCTCCAGACACGGCAGCTCTCAAGGATCCGACGGATCGCAAGCTGGAGACGTCTGTGAAGTCCATTTTCGCTAATATGGGTGCATTGCTCAGACCTGCGGTGGCGTCGGTATGGGTGAGTAGTGCTATTGCTAAATCGGCTGAGAATTTAGCTGCTGATATGAATACCCTTGATAAAGATAATGTTCATTTGACTCTTGGTTATATCAAGGACGCTGCAGATTACCTGAAGGATGCGGCGAGGGATGTTGGTCTCTTGGGATCAAGAGCCAATGCCATGGCGATCTCGACCAGGAGGGCGCTGTGGATCCATCAATGGAATGCTGATGCCGACTCCAAGAGAGCTATGGAAGCTCTACCCTTCAAAGGTAATGTCTTGTTTGGGGACGGCTTGGCTGACCTGGTCTCTACCGCGACTGCAGGTAAGTCGTCTTTTCTTCCCTATGTTCCCAGACAACAGAAAAAGGCGCCACATCAGCAGATGCAGTCCTTTCATCCAAATAAATACAGGCGTGGAAAAGGTTCGTCCTTCCTCGCTTCAAAAGGTAGAGGAAGGGGAAGGAAGTCGCCTGCAGTGTCAGGCGCCCAGGACCAAAAGTCCTCCCCTGCCTCTACCAAGTCCACCGCATGACGCTGGGGCTTCCCTGGGGGATACGGACCGGTGGGGGGGGGGCGTCTGCGGATCTTCAGTCAGGTCTGGATTCAATCAGGCCTGGATCCTTGGGTCCTAGAGATTGTATCTCAGGGATACAAGCTGGAGTTTCAGGAGGTCCCCCCTCACCAGGTTTTCATTTCGGCCTTACCAGTGTCTCTTCCGGACAGGGAGGTGGTGCTGGCAGCAATACAAAAGTTGTGTCAACAGAGGGTCATTGTTCCCGTTCCCCCGTCCCAACAGGGGGAGGGGTTCTACTCGAGCCTCTTTGTTGTACCGAAACCGGACGGTTCGGTCAGACCGATTCTGAACCTAAAATCCCTCAATCCATACTTGAAAGTTTTCAAGTTCAAGATGGAATCACTTCGAGCTGTGATTTCCAGCCTAGAAGGGGGGGATTTTATGGCGTCAGTCGACATAAAGGATGCCTACTTACACGTCCCGATATATCCTCTGCATCAAGCCTTCCTCAGGTTTGCGATACAGGATTCTCATTACCAATTTCAGATGTTGCCGTTTGGGCTTTCCACGGCCCCGAGGATTTTCACCAAGGTCATGGCAGAAATGATGGTTCTCCTTCGCAAGCAAGGGGTTACCATTATCCCGTACTTGGACGATCTCCTGATAAAGGCGAGGTCCAAGAAACAGTTGCTGAGAAGTGTAAGTTTGTCACTGTCGGTTCTGCGACAGCACGGTTGGGTGCTAAATTTGCCAAAATCTCAGTTGATTTCGACCACTCGGCTGCCTTTTCTGGGCATGATTCTGGACACGGAGTTACGGAGAGTGTTTCTTCTGGAAGAAAAAGCTCTGGAACTCCAGACGATGGTCAGGGAACTCTGAGACCGACAAGTGTGTCGATTCATCACTGTACTCGGGTTCTGGGGAAAATGGTTGTGGCGTACGAAGCCATTCCGTTTGGCAGGTTTCATGCCCGGGTGTTTCAGTGGGACCTGCTGAGCAAATGGTCCGGGTCTCACCTGCACATGCACCGGAAGATAAGTCTATCTCCCAGGGCCAGGATTTCTCTCCTGTGGTGGCTACAAAGTTCTCACCTCCTAGGAGGGCGCCGGTTCGGTATCCAGGACTGGGTACTACTGACAACAGATGCAAGTCTCCGAGGCTGGGGCGCAGTCACCCAAGGAAGAAATTTCCAGGGGAAATGGTCGCTCCAGGAAGCTTGTCTCCACATAAATGTGCTCGAGTTAAGAGCCATTTACAACGGCCTGCTACAAGCAAGAAGTCTACTTCAGGGTCGTCCTGTCCTCGTACAGTCGGACAACATCACAGCGGTGGCGCATATAAACCGTCAAGGCGGAACAAGGAGCAGGGCGGCTATGGCGGAGGCCACGAGAATCCTTCGCTGGGCAGAACAACACGTGCGCGCCCTGTCAGCAGTCTTCCCTCCGGGAGTGGACAACTGGGAAGCAGATTTCCTCAGCAGACACGATCTCCATCCGGGAGAGTGGGCTCTTCACCAAGAGGTATTTGCAGAGGTGACGAAGCGTTGGGGAATTCCGCTGATCGACATGATGGCGTCTCGCCTCAACAAGAAGCTTCCGAGGTATTGTTCCAGGTCAAGGGACCCCCAAGCCAGTGCAGTGGACGCCCTGGTGACTCCGTGGGTGTTCCAGTCGGTGTATGTGTTCCCTCCACTTCCTCTCATTCCAAAGGTACTGGGAATCATTCCACGAGCAAGGGTTCAGGCGATTCTCGTCGTTCCAGATTGGCCAAGAAGGGCCTGGTATCTGGATCTTCAGGAATTACTTGTGGAAGATCCTTGGCCGCTTCCTCTAAGGGAGGACCTGTTATTGCAGTGACTATGTGTGTTTCCAGGCTTACCGCGGCTGCGTTTGACGGCATGGAAGTTGAGCGCCAAATCTTAGCTCGAAAAGGTATTCCCGGGGAGGTCATTCCCACTCTCCTTAAGGCTAGGAAGAAGGTTACGGCGAAACATTTTCACCGTATTTGGAGAAAGTATGTTTTGTGGTGTGAGACTAACACGGCTCCTGCGGAAGAATTCCACTTAGGTCGGTTTCTCTATTTTTTGCAGGCAGGCGTCGATGCAGGCCTGAAATTAGGCTCCATCAAAGTGCAGATATCGGCTTTATCTATTTTCTTTCAAAAAGAATTGGCTGTCCTCCCAGAGGTTCAGACTTTTGTGAAAGGAGTGATGCATATCCATCCTCCAATTGTGCCCCCTGTGGCACCATGGGATCATGAGGTGGTCTTGCAGTTTCTTATGTCTTCCTGGTTTGAACCTTTGCGTAATGTTGAGTTAAAGTTTCTCACTTGGAAGGTAGTCATGCTGTTGGCTCTGGCGTCTGCCAGGCGAGTGTCGGAGTTGGCGGCCTTATCTCATAAGAGTCCGTACTTGATTTTCCATTCGGATAGAGCGGAATTAAGCACTCGTCAACAGTTTCTGCCGAAGGTGGTTTCTTCGTTCCACATTAACCAACCTATTGTAGTACCCGTGGCTACGGATGCTGTGGCAGTCCCAAAGTCTCTGGATGTTGTGAGAGCTTTAAAAATCTACGTCGCCAGAACGGCTGTTGCCAGGAAGACAGAGGCGCTGTTTGTCCTGTATGCTTCCAACAAGATTGGTCATCCTGCTTCGAAACAGACTATTGCATGCTGGATTTGTAGTACGATTCAGCAAGCTCATTCTTCGGCTGGCCTACCGGTGCCGAAGTCAGTAAAGGCCCACTCCACCAGGAAGGTGGGGTCATCTTGGGCGGCTGCCCGAGGGGTCTCGGCACTTCAGCTTTGCCGAGCAGCTACCTGGTCAGGTTCAAACACTTTTGCTAAGTTTTACAAGTTTGACACCCTAGCTGAGGAGGACCTCATGTTTGCTCAATCGGTGCTGCAGAGTCATCCGCACGCTCCCGCCCGGTCTGGAGCTTTGGTATAGACCCCATGGTCCTTTTGGAGTCCCCAGCATCCTCTAGGACGTAAGATACAATAGGATTTTGGTACCTACCGGTAAATCCTTTTCTCCTAGTCCGTAGAGGATGCTGGGCACCCATCCCAGTGCGGACTTTTACTTGCAGTGTATTCTTGCGGGTTAAATTAGTTTATACATGGGTTGTGTATTTATTGGTTTCAGCTTGTTGCTGTTGTTAATTCATACTGTTATCTGGTTTACTGTTACTCCGGTTGTACGGTATGTTTGTGGTGTGGGCTGGTATGTTGTAGCCCTTACATTAAACAAAAATTCTTTCCTCGAAATGTACGTCTCTCCTGGGCACAGTTCCTATAACTGAGGTCTGGAGGAGGGGCATAGAGGGAGGAGCCAGTTCACACCCAGTTAAAGTCTTTTCAGTGTGCCCAAGCTCCTGCGGACCCCATCTATACCCCATGGTCCTTTTGGAGTCCCCAGCATCCTCTACGGACTAGGAGAAAAGGATTTACCGGTAAGTACCAAAATCCTATTTTTAATCCTGTGGTGGCCGTGATGATGAGATCAGATGAGGCCACGCCCATCTTAACAAAGCCACACCCATTTAACGAGGCCACGCCCCCTTTGCCGTAAGTTCGCGCGACTTCGGCGTTGCATGCTTTTCCTCTTTATATCTAGGGGGGGCGCATTTTTTTTTATGTGAATGGGGGGGGTCGCATTTTTAAATCTCGCACTGGGAGCCAAATTGGCTAGAAACGGCACCGTATGCACACTCATGTCCAATAACCTGTTTTACTAGCTGCCGGTGTAAAAGGGGTAAAACAAACACACATGATGTAACTCAAATGGTCTACAAGAGACACTAACGTCAATGTATCTGTGCCATTATTGAGAACAGGTCAGTTATCACCTCTACAGAAAACTTAGCAGTGTTCCTATTATTAATAATAACAGCAGGGACAGCAGTGTATTCCCAAACACACACATACTGTATATATGTTTGATCAGATCAACAAGTTATTTGTAAGGAAATACAAAGCGTAACATTATATAATATTTTTTTTTCCTGCAAGATTTACTTTATATTATTTAGTACATCTGTTACACACTAACAGATCTATGATTGTTTATGTATTTACCATCAAAACAAATACCCGATTATAATTGACTCACAAAACAGATTAATATTTTAATTGAAGTCAAAGGCAAACAAAGGGGTGGGGAGGGTCCGGTTGCCCAGAAACCCCATTCCACTTGTCAAGTGGCTCAAATTATGACAATAGCAATGTCGGAGCCGCTGCCACAACATGAGGTGTAAGGAACAGAGCAGAGCTGCTGCACATGCTCAATCGTAGCAGCTTCTTCTACCAAGTTTGCTGTGTGTGTGATTCTGAGCCTTCGGTCATTGCACTGGACCAGAGAGTAGCTTCCAGGACGAAGAGACAGGAGCCTTACCACGAGATGGGAGAATGGGGAAGCGGTAAACAAACCGCCATGCGGGATCCCAGTGATCACAATACAGATGCCGGAATCCTGACAAGCAGTCAAATGCCGGCGGCGGAATAATGGCTATTCTCCCTCTCTGGGTGTCCACGACACCCATAGAGGGGTAATATAAGCTGTGGCGAGTGCAGCGACCCACCGTGCCCCCAGCATGGAGAGCGCAGCAAGCCCGCAAGGGGCTTTCTAGAGCTTGGCCCGCTGAAGGCATACCGGTGGACGGGATGCCGTTGTCAGGATACTGACGACCGGCATCCTGGCCGCCAGTATATCATACTGAATCCGGAGAATGTGTGCTAAGAAAGTGCAGTACTGGTTCTATTATATTTGTGTATTTATATATTATGGTATGTTTTACCTTTTCCTGACCACTTATTTATATTATCTAAATAGGTTTGATACAGCCTATACTATAGACCATCTATAGTGCTAATTATTAATACTGTATTCCATATAGTATCCAGTGTATAAAAAGACCAATGTGAACATTAATGTCCAGGGTTGTTACTAGGTTCTTCTACCGTTCCCCCCAGACTACTGCACTGGCGCTAATTTTCCACAGAGTGGAGATTGTGGACTGCATTTGGAAACCCCCCTCTAGAAATCCTGTGTTTGCCACTGGAAGTGTACCCATCCATATTTGAGGGACATCAATTTGTACTTGGGGCTCCTCAGATTGTATGTAGGCAACAAGTACACTTTTAAATAAAAATTAGCCAATGTGCCTGGCTTCAACCGGACAAAGGTTTGCTGGGTGGAACATTTTAACCTGTTCACACCCTTAGGAGTCGTATTACAAAAAATCCCTGCTTAGTGGGTGGCTGCAAATAACTGTCACAGTTTCCAGACCACCCAACAGGTCACATGTTCCAGAGCACAATGGAGATGCATTGTAAACGACACGCGGACGTTTTGCCACATAACTCCGAAATGAAGCAACCAATTACAATGCCAATATTTTTCTGAATCTACGGACCAAGACTTTTAATTTGCTATATGATGTGCCCTGCTCAGAGAACAGCATCATAGAAATATGTCAGTCATAAAAGTTGTTCTTCTGATTTTATATATATATTATATATACACATATATACAGATGTGTCCTCATACATCCTGCCTCAATATGCCAAGCAGCGGGAGAGAATAAAAAGACAATTATCTATTTTCAGGCGCTGCACTCCAAGGCAGCAAAAACACTATCGGTGAGCTCCCCACTCACACAACAAATATATAAATCAGTAAAAAATGGATCATACGTGCGATATGGATAGACCTAGCATATATGTAGTGTCCTTATGCAGGTGGTATATTTCCACTTCTTAGATACTTCCCATGATGTTGTCCAGTGTTGTATGCAAATGAATGGAAAAATAAACACAATATTGTAATATTGATGAGATGTTATGACACAATGGTGGTGCCAGCTGCGCCAACTTTTCAAGCGCGTGGAACATAATGCCCACACATCTCTGCACACTGCCCTGACACCTCTCCTCCCTACATACTGTATGCAGCCTCATTTCCTCACATTCTCCATCAAGCTCTGCTACTGTACACCACCTCACCTTCTCCCTAAATGCCTCATTCCACACTCACTCCTTTCCTATGGAATGCTCGCCCACATTCTGCAAACCTTTCTCCCAGCTTCCACCCCCTCCTCCTAAAACTGCCTCTTCTCTGACTGTTTCTCCTTTTTGTGTCCATCCATATACCCTTAAGATTGTATGTAAGCTTGTGTGAGCAGGGCCTTCTCCCCTCTGTCTTACCTATATAATTTAGCTATTTGCTTCCTGTAGTTATGTATGTATTTGAAAATGTTAACTTGTTTGTGCTAGTCTGTTCTATTGTAGACTATAGTCAGTTGTAATACCCCTACTCGGTGCTACAGAACCTTTGTGGCAATTTAGACATAATAATAATAATAATAATAATAATAATAATAATAATAATCCATCATCATTATCATCATAATAATGCTACAATGGTAACATGAGTTTTCATGCCTTTGCCATAAAAGTTCACAACAATTTTTTCACCAGATACAATGTTAGCTACATTTGCATTGATATCACAGGCAGAGCATACAGTGCTACTACTACATTGTCGTGACATAAGGTAAGATGATGATACTCAACACTCAGCAGCACCTCACTAAAGCAAAGAGCTGCCTCATACTAATGTCACTACAACAGCAGGAGAAAGACAGAGGTGTGACTGTGCACTGGGTTGACAAGGCTCTGTCAGGTCTCCCCCAGCTGTAGTGGAACTATACATCACATGATGCTGGGCTTTGTGGTTCCCCATGTGCCTAGGACGAGCAAAAATGTGCAGAAATATTATGATGCATCACCCTGTCTGGCTGCATGGCTCTGTACGCTACCACCGCCTTCAGTCCCAGCAGGAACGCAACTAGAACCTCCGCTGTTTCCCCGTTACCATGGATGGCACCGTGCTCTGTTTACTCTCTGGGTCGCCGCCATGACACCCGCTACATCGTCAGTGCGCAGCCGCAGGCGTACAGGCCGAGAGACACCAAGGCAACGGTGGCGTCACTCTGCCTGGCAACCGCGGTCGGGCAGGAGGAGGGAATGATAGGCAGTGACAGTGCACGTTCTACTTCCTCCACCTGGGCTGCCCTGCCCGTTCCCAGGCTTCCTTATACTAGTGCTGCTGGCATGCTGCTAACTGCTCAGAGACTGACAGTCGTGTTTGTCTAAATATGTACACAGTATATATTACAGTGTATTTGAAGAGACGATGACCTCACTCTAGCTGAAGGCAGCAAAGTACAGTATGCTGCCTGTGACTCTTCTGATGCCCGGGAAACATTTAAAATAACTTCCATGGACCCAGTGCAGTTGACTTGTTGCCTCTTAGTGCACCACAAGTAATGCCACATTAACCTACCTTGGAGCCAGAGGTGTATTTAGAATAGATGCAAGGTGTGCAGTGCATATGGCCCACACCATGCACCTATTTATACAGCTTTGAGACCACCAGCTATTAACACAGGTTATTGGCACATGAGCGAGCATAACCCGTGTTCATGTGCAGTCTGAAAGGCGCCAGGGAAAAAATACCCTGGCACTGAGCAGGGTTGAACTTGTGTTCAACCCAGCTCACTGTGGTGTTGTAAGAGACCTGGCGGGTGGGGCGAGACGCTGCCGGTGTGCGCGAGCGCGAGTACTCACCACGCCTGCCGCTGACTCTTACCTTCGGGTCAGTGACTGTCCCGGAGCCTTCGGGTCGGTGACGGTCCCGGATCCTCGCTCTCTGTCGGCTGCACTCCTGTCTGAAAGACAAATACAGCTGCGCTGAGCCTCTGGACAGGGGACGGGGGAAGGTAAATCGGGCCGACGCGCGCCGGACTAAAGGATGGTCATCGTTGGCACTTGCGGCCTCAGACTGGTTACACCCGTGTGCGAGGCACGGTGGGTGCAACCCGGACGGAAACGCCCAACGTAGCAGGGGGAGGAGAGGGGAAGGGGTCACGTACGACACAGCAACAGACTCAACACAGATTATCCTCACCGGGTATATGCCTGTCCCCTTGATAGCCGGAGGTCTTGGTCTCAGCACCTGGAACAAACTTCGAACAACAACAACCCCGAAGCGATACCCTACTTTCAACGAGAACCTACCGGTGGAAGGCCCGTGAGCAGTCACGAGCAATGCACATCGCAATATAAATGGTACACGACCGCGCGCAATGGAAGCGCATCTGCAAGACAATGTGGAACAGTGGGTGAAGAGGTGAATGATGTACAATAATAATAAACACAGTGGTGCGATAAGAAACAATGCGCTGAAACAATGGTGGGCCTGACGCCCTGTGCGGCTCAGGCCTAGGGCCTGCCTAACTGGGTGAACAACAAATGGGGCCTAGTGCCCTCTGCGGCTCAGGCCTTGGGCCTGCCTAACTGGGTGAACACAATAATGGGGCCTAGCGCCCTCTGCGGCTCAGGCCTTGGGCCTGCCTAACTGGGTGAACACGATGGGGGCCTAGCGCCCTCTGCGGCTCAGGCCTTGGACCTGCCTAACTGGGTAAGAACAACAATGGGGCCTCAGCCTAGCGCCGGCGTTGGTGGTGCAGTGGGAACCGGGCCGGAAGCAGTGCCACCTGTGGAAGCATAAAGGGGGCCTCACTGAGGGCTTACCTGGTCCTGCTTCGTCTGGATCTCCGACTGCAGTCTCGGGGTCTCCGCAAGGCCGCTTCCGCTGACCGCGCCGCCGTCTGTGTCCCGCGACGCCGCTCGCCGTCCAGTTCTGCCTTCCGGCCGCGGGCGGGCATCTTAAAGCCCCACCGCGCGGCCTTCTGGGATGGGTGACGCGGCAGGTCCTCATTGGCCCACCGCGTCGCCCAGTGATGACGCGCCACAGCACGTGGGCGCACCCGTTGATGCGGCAGCCGGCGGTGGGGGTGGGAGGCTCTGGCACGGCAGAGAGGGATGGAGGGGGTCGCGCCAGGGCGCCCACACTGTGAATGGGAGCCGGGTCGATGCGACCTGTTTCCCGTTCACTGTGTGTGTACAGGCAAAGCTTGGAGATCATGTGATCTCCAAGCGCTGCCCCCACTGTGTCAGCACTGACGTCACCAACTAGACAATATGCCGGGTTGCAGACAGCGGCGACGGGTCGCACTCTGGAAGCTCCTGTGTCAGGCTTCAGGTGCGACCTGCCTCAGGCGGTGTGAAAGCAGTGCTAGTATGGTTCCCTATACAGAGACTCAACGGTATCCGGACTCTGGGTCGACACCCATTAGGTCGACAGTGAATAGATTGACACTAGAAATAGGTTGACATGAGTTTTTCACATTTTTTCTCATACGTCCTAGAGGATGCTGGGGTCACATCAAGAACCATGGGGTATAGACGGGATCCACAGGAGACATGGGCACTTTAAGACTTTCAAAGGGGTGTGAACTGGCTCCTCCCTCTATGCCCTCCTCCAGACTCCAGTTTAGAATCTGTGCCCAGGCAGACTGGATGCACACTGAGGAGCTCTACTGAGTTTCTCTGAAAAGACTTTATGTTAGGTTTTTTATGTTCAGGGAGAACTGCTGGCAACAGTCTCCCTGCTTCGTGGGACTTAGTGGGGAGCAGTCAGACCTACTTCTGTGAGTTTAAAGGCTCTGCTTCTTTGGCTACAGGACACCATTAGCTCCTGAGGGTCTGATCGCTAGGTACGCCTAAATGCTCGTTCCCAGAGCCCGCCGTCACCCCCCTTGCAGAGCCAGAAGACAGGTGAGTAGAAGAAGAACAGAAGATTTCAGTGACGGCTTTGAGGTACCGCACAGCGGCCGCGCTGCGCGCCATGCTCCCACGCTCAGAGCCTCAAATAACTACCTGGCAAGAGCGGACTAAATGCCACAGCACTGTCCGGAACCCCGCCAGTATAAAAATGTTTTAAAAAAAGAGCGGGTCTGAAGCGCGCCATTACGGGGGCGGGGCTTAGCCCTCACAGCACACAGCCCGGCGCCATTTTCTCTACACAAGGCTGCAGAGACGCTGGTCCTTCCTCACACTACTGTACAAGTAACAGGGTGCAAAACGGGGGGGGGAAGGGGGGCACAGTGATTTTGGTGCATTATATGTAACTTATAAAAGCGCTGCAGGTCTGGGACATTTTCTGTAGTGTTTTCAGACCGGGTTTGGGCGCTGGGGTGTGAGCTGGCAATATTTCCCTCTGTGTCTCTCTGACAGGCTTTACTGTGGGTCTGTCCCCTATAGGCCCAGTGTATCTGCATGTGGTGGGTGCACGTGTGTCGGCATGTCTGAGGCAGAGTGCTCTTCCCAGGAGGAGACTATGTTAGGGACACAAACGGCTGTGGGAGTGACCCTGTCGGCACCGCCGACACCTGATTGGGTGAATGTTTTGAGTGCTTTGAATGCAAATGTGGCTCTGATAAATAAAAGATTGGATAAATCTGAGTCTCAGAACAAGGCTTGAAAGAAATCCGTAGAGGATGTGTTGTTTCAAGTCCAGACCTCCTCGGGGTCACAAACACGTTAATTTGCCCAGCTGGCTGACACGGATACCGACACGGACACTGACTAAAGTGTCGACTATAGTGATGCCAGATTAGATCCAAAACTGGCAAAGAGCATTCAGTACATGATTGTGGCTATAAAAGATGTATTACATATCACTGAGGATCCTACTGTTTCTGATACTAGGGTCTGTATGTATAAAGGGAAGAAACCTGAGGTAACATTTCCTCCCTCTCATGAACTGAACACGCTTTGTGAAAAGGTTTGGGAAAGTCCTGACAAAAAGTTTCAGATTCCCAAAAGGATTGTAGTGGCGTATCCGTCTCCCTCTGGGGATATGGAAAAATGGGAGTCACCCCCCATTGTGGACAAAGTTCTGTCACGGCTATCCAAAAAGGTGGCTCTCCCGTCCCCTGACACGGCAGCCCTAAAGGACCCTGCGGATCGTAGACAGGAAAATACATTGAAATCCATTTATGTCACCACGGGTACGCTACTCAGACCAGCCATTGCATCTGCGTGGGTGAGTAGTGCTATCGAAAAATGAGCAGATAACTTGTCATCTGAAATGGATACCCTGGATAGGGATAGCATTCTTTTGACACTAGGTCATATCAGGGACGCTGCAGTCTACCTAAAGGAAGCTGCGAGAGATATTGGCCTCTTGGGATCACGGGCCAATGCCATGGCAGTCTCAGCTAGGAAAGCATTGTGGATTCACCAATGGAATGCTGATGCTGACTCTAAGAAAGCTATGGAGTCTCTACCGTATAAAGGTGGTGTGTTGTTTGGTGACGGCCTCGCTGATTTGGTATCTATGGCTACCGCGGGTAAGTCATTGTTTTTACCTTATGTGCCTGCACCACAAAAGAAAGCACACCACTATCAGATGCAGTCCTTTCGGACCAATAAATACAGAAAGGGCCGAGGGTCTTCCTTCCTTGCTACTAGAGGAAAGGGAAAAGGTAAACGATCATAGGCTGTGGCCGGTTCCCAGGAGCAGAAGTCCTCCCCAGCTTCTGCCAAGTCCACCGCATGACGCTGGGGCCCCTCTGCGGGAGTCTACACCGGTGGGGGCACATCCCAGGCTCTTCAGTCAGTTCTGGGCTCGTTCGGCCCTGGACCCATGGGTTTTAGAAATAGTGTCCCAAGGGTGCAAACTGGAGTTTCAAGACGTCCCCCCTCACCGATTTTTAAAATCAGCCTTACCAGCTTCTCTTCCAGACAGGGAGGTGGTATACGCCGCAATACAATAATTGTGTCACAATCAAGAGTCATTGTCAGGGTTCCCCCGTCACAACAGGGAGAAGGCTTTTATTTGAGCCTGTTCGTGGTCCCGAAGCCAGATGATTCAGTCAGACCAATCCTGAACCTCAAATCCCTCAATTTCTACCTAAAAAAATTCAAATTCAAGATGGAATCTCTCTGGGCAGTGATCTCCAGTCTGGAGGAGGGGGATTTTATGGTGTCGGTAGACATAAAGGATGCCTACTTGCATGTTCCCATTTATCCCCCACATCAGGCTTACCTGAGGTTTGCAGTTCGGGATTGTCATTACCAATTTCAGACGTTGCCGTTTGGTCTGTCCACGGCTCCGAATGTTTTCACCAAAGTAATAGCCGAAATGATGGTTCTCCTATGCAAGCAAGGAGTCACGATTATCCCGTACTTGGACGATCTCCTGATAAAGGCGAGATCCAGGGACCAATTGATGCAGAACATTACGCTCTCCCTGAGAATTCTGCAGCAGCATGGTTGGCTCCTAATCTTGCCAAAATCACAGTTGGTTCCGACGAGACGGCTGTCGTTTTTGGGAATGATTCTGGACACAGAATTACAGAGAGTCTTTCTTCCAGTGGAAAAGGCTCTGGAAATTCAGAACCTGGTCAAACAAATGCTGAAACCGGCAAGAGTATCGATCCATCAATGCACTCGGTTGCTGGGAAAGATGGTGGTGGCCTACGAGGCCATTCAGTTTGGCAGATTCCATGCCAGAGTGTTTCAGTGGGACCTGTTGGACAAGTGGTCCGGGTCCCATCTGTACATGCACCGAAGGATAACCCTGTGTTCCAAGACCAGAATCTCACTCCTGTGGTGGCTGCACAGCTCTCACCTCCTAGAGGGACGCAGGTTCGGGATCCAGGACTGGATCTTAGTGACCACGGATGCGAGTCTCCGAGGCTGGGGTGCAGTCACGCAGGGGGAAAGCTTCCAGGGAAGATGGTCAAGCCAGGAAATGTGTCTACACATAAACGTTCTGGAGTTAAGGGCCATTCACAACGGCCTTCTGCAAGCAGAACATCTTCGCAATCGGCCCGTCTTGATTCAGTCGGACAACATAACAGCAGTAGCGTACATAAACCGCCAGGGCGGAACAAAGAGCAGAGAGGCAATGGCAGAGGCCACAAAGGTGCTCCGTTGGGCGGAAAGGCATACAAGCGCTCTGTCAGCGATCTTCATTCCAGGAGTGGACAACTGGGAAGCAGACTTCCTCAGCAGACACGATCTCCATCCAGGAGAGTGGGGTCTTCATCAAGAGGTCTTTGCAGAAGTGACAAGTCTTTGGGGAATTCCTCAAATAGACATGATGACGTCTCGCCTCAACAAGAAACTTCAGAGATATTGTTCCAGGTCGAGAGACCCTCAAGCAATAGCAGTGGACGCCCTAGTGACACCGTGGGTGTTTCAGTCGGTGTACGTGTTTCCTCCGCTTCCACTCATTCCAAAAGTGATAAAGATCATAAGAAGAACAAAGGTTCAAGCGATCCTCATTGTTCCAGACTGGCCAAAAAGGGCTTGGTATCCAGATCTTCAGGAATTACTCATAGGAGATCCCTGGCATCTTCCTCTGAGGGAGGATCTGTTACAGCAGGGGCCGTGTGTGTTCCAAGACTTACCGCGACTTCGTTTGATGGCTTGGAGGTTGAATGCCGGATCCTAGCCCGAAAGGGTATTCCGAAGGAAGTCATCCCCACTCTTATTCAGGCCAGGAAAGGAGTAACGTCTAAACATTACCACCGTATTTGGAGAAAATACGTGTCTTGGTCTGAATCCAAGAAGGTTCCTACGGAAGAATTTCAGTTAGGACGTTTTCTCCATTTTCTACAAGCCGGTGTGGATGCGGGCCTAAAGTTGGGCTCAATTAAAGTTCAAATTTCAGCTTTATCGGTTTTCTTCCAAAAACAATTGGCCTCCCTTCCAGAAGTTCAGACATTTGTGAAAGGCGTGTTGCACATCCAACCTCCCTTTGTGCCCCCTGTGGCACCATGGGATCTTAACGTGGTGTTGCAATTCCTTCAATCTCATTGTTTTGAACCTTTACAGAAGGTAGAGTTGCAATTCCTTACTTGGAAAGTGGTCATGCTGTTGGCCTTGGCATCCGCAAGGCGGGTGTCTGAAATGGCGGCCTTGTCTCACCCTTATTTGCCCTTATTTGATCTTCCATGAAGATAGAGCAGAGTTGAGGACTCGTCAGCAGTTCTGCCGAAAGTGGTTTTGTCGTTCCACTTGAACCAACCTATTGTGGTGCCAGTGGCTACTGACGCCTTGCTGGAATCAAGGTTTCTCGATGTAGCAAGAGCTTTGAAAATTTATGTCGCCAGAACGGCTCAGTTTAGGAAAACAGAGGCTCTGTTTGTCCTGTATGCTCACAATAAAATTGGGGATCCTGCTTCCAAGCAGACTATTCCGCGCTGGATCTGTCATACGATTCAGCAGGCTCATTCTACGGCTGGATTGCCGTTACCGAAATCGGTGAAGGCCCATTCTACCAGAAAGGTGGGCTCGTCCTGGGCGGCTGTCCGGGGGGTCTCGGCATTACAACTTTGCCGAGCAGCTACTTGGTCGGGTTCAAACACCTTTGCGAAGTTCTACAAGTTTGATACCCTGGCTAATGAGGACCTCATGTTTGGTCAATCGGTGCTGCAGAGTCATCCGCACTCTCCCGCCCGTTCTAGACCTTTGGTATAACCCCATGGTTCTTGATGTGACCCCAGCATCCTCTAGGACGTATGAGAAAATAGGATTTTAATACCTACCGGTAAATCCTTTTCTCTTAGTCCATAGAGGATGCTGGGCGCCCGTCCCAGTGCGTACTGTATCTGCAGTTATTACTTGTGGTTACACACATGTTGTGTTACGTTTATAGTCAGCCTGTTGCTGATGTTGTTCATGCCGTTGACTTGCGTTGTGTTAAATGCCATGTTGTATGGCGTGCTTGAGGTGTGAGCTGGTATGTATCTCACCTTAGTTTAACAATAAATCCTTTTCCTCGAAATGTCCGTCTCCCTGGGCACAGTTCCTATAACTGGAGTCTGGAGGAGGGGCATAGAGGGAGGAGCCAGTTCACACCCCTTTGAAAGTCTTAAAGTGCCCATGGCTCCTGTGGATCCCATCTATACCCCATGGTTCTTGATGTGACCCCAGCATCCTCTATGGACTAAGAGAAAAGGATTTACCGGTAGGTATTAAAATCCTATTTTTTCCTTTTTCTGAACTTTTTCATACTTTATGATCCACGTGGACTACAATTGGGAACGGTAACCTGGGTTGGGAGCGGTAGCGGAGCGAGGCACCTTGCCCGAAGCATGGCGAGCGAAGTGAGCGGACACGGGGGGTAATTCCAAGTTGATCGCAGCAAGATTATTTTTAGCAGTTGGGCAAAACCATGTGCACTGCAGGGGAGGCAGATTTAACATGTGCAGAGAGAGTTAGATTTGGGTGGGTTATTTGATTTCTGTGCAGGGTAAATACTGGCTGCTTTATTTTTACACTGCAAATTAGATTGCAGATTGAACACACCCCACCCAAATCTAACTCTCTCTGCACATTTTATATATCTGCCTCCCCTGCAGTGCACATGGTTTTGCCCAACTGCTAAAAAAAAATCCTGCTGCGATCAACTTGGAATTACCCTCACGGTGCATTAAATTGGGGTTCCCAGTCATTTTACGAAGAAAACAGAAAAAAAAACCTCATGTCGACCTTTTTTCATGTCGACCTAATGTCAGTGTCAACCTATTTCTAGTGTCGACCTAGCCACTGTTGACCCTGTCCCTTACCCGACTCAACAAGGAGCTGCACAAATCATTAGGAAAATGACACAACTGCCATTATTCAGGAAATGTGCACAAGTACAGAAATCACCAGGAACATGACGCAGGCTTCATATTACCGGACACTGCAGGCGCAATAGTCCTTAGCACAGTGCCAAAGTCTACTCACATCTGCATACCTCCCAGCTATCCCAGCCGTGCGGAGAGTCCCAACTCCCGACTTACAAGACACAGACGTTGAGAGGTACACCTCTCTGCTGTGGAAAGTTGAGGGGGCCTGCACAGAGGATGCACACAGACCCTCCCCGCCTGATCCAGATGTGGACATACATTAGATGCGGATGTTTCTGTTTGTGCAGTGCGACTGAGACTTTGGGGGTAATTCCAAGTTGATCGCAGCAGGATTTTTGATAGCAACTGGGCAAAACCATGTGCACTGCAGGGGAGGCAGATATAACATGTGCAGAAAGAGTTAGATTTGGGTGGGTTATATTGTTTCTGTGCAGGGTAAATACTGGCTGCTTTATTTTTACACTGCAAATTAGATTGCAGATTGAACACACCACACCCAAATCTAACTCTCTCTGCACATGTTATATCTGCCTCCCCTGCAGTGCACATGGTTTTGCCCAGTTGATATCAAAAATCCTGCTGCGATCAACTTGGAATTACCCCCTTTATGCTAATGCTGCTGCCGATGGTCTGCTTAAATGCTTGTAGCAAGATATTTGTATATAAAATTAGTAACAATATATTTTGGCAAGTTCTGCAAGTAGCCAAAAATATACAGGTTGGTTAATTGGCTCACAAGAAAAATAACCCTAGCGTGAATGTGTGTACATGTGCATGTGATAGGGAATATAGGGGGTCATTCTGACCTGTTCGCACGCTGACGTTTTTCGCAGTGCATCGATCAGGTCACTACTGCGCATACGTATGCACCGCAATGCGCAGGCGCGTTGTACGGGTACAAAGCGGATCGTTGCTGAGTGATGGATTTAACGAAGAATCCATTCGCACAGCCGATCGCAAGGAGATTGACAGGAAGAAGGCGTTTATGGGTGTCAACTGACCATTTTCTGGGAGTGTTTGGTAAAACACAGGCGTGTCCAAGCATTTGCAGGGCTGGTGTCTGAAGTCAATTCCGGGACCAGACAGGCTGAAGTGATCACAAGGGCTGAGTAAGTTCAGACCTACTCAGAAACTGCACAAAATGTTTTTGCAGAGCTCGGCTGCACAGGCCTTCGCACACTTGCAAAGCGAAAATACACTCCCCTATAGGCGGCGACTATCTGATCGCAGCGTTGCAAAAAGTAGCTAGCGAGAGATCAACACGGAATGACCCCCATAGATTGTAATATCAACTGGTACAGGGACTGATGTGAATGGCCAAATGTTCTCTAAAGCGCTGCAGGAATATGTGTGCGCTATATAAGTAACTAATAATAAATAAATATTGATACTAACATTGCTGTCTGCAATATGGGGTTTTCTGTTTGCAATATGTACTGTATTTGCTGTGATATTTCTTTTCTTCTCATTCAGCACAATATACATGGTAAATGTGATGCTTATGCAATAAATTCTAAATGCAATTTGACCTTGCGTGAATTCACCTCTAAACATATAAGTAAATTAAGATTTTTGTGTGTTAAATGTTACTTTATTGTAAACACTGGACGTCGGCATCTTGTAGGCACTACCTATATTTATTGGATATGCTGTTTTCCATACCATTACAGCAGGCTTTTTCAACCAGTGTGCCATGGCACACTAGTGTGCCGCGGAGCCAGAGCAGCTTCCTGCACCTTCAGAGTGAACTGTTGGCCCGGGCTCTTCTTAGAGGATCAGTCGTGCTCTGGCCGTGACCTATGCCTTGAAAACGCGAAGGTGTGATATCGTAAGTCACGGCCGCCGCATCTCACCACCCAGCCAGCCCACCCGCTTGCATACACATCTTCCAGTTCCCGCCTGCATACACAACTTTCCTTGCACACCCACATCTGCCCGATTGCCTGCTGCTCAGTATTCGCAGAACTCCACTATGAACAACCCCCGCCACTGAGGGACAGGGAGTAGGGCAGCTGACCGGTAGGGGCTAAGATTTGTTATTTTATTTCTCCTGTGGGGAACAATAGGATTTCAATAGGATTTATGTGGGGAGAATAAGAATTTATGGATCTATGGGGGGAACAAAGTGAATAATTAATGTGGGGAGCAATAGGATTTATGTGGGGAGAAATGTGATTGATTTATGTGGGGAGCAATGTGATTGTTTTTTCTGTGTAGGCCAATGTATGTGTAAATTATTATTTTTTTACTGTGAGGGCCAATATGTGTTTTTTTTTCTGTGGGGAACCGGCGGTGTGCCTTGGCAATTTTAAAATATTTTTTGGTGTGCCGCGAGTAAAAAAAGGTTGAAAATCACTGCATTACAGTATTAACTAAATCATTACAGACACCAGATACTCTGATTAAACAAATCTCTTTATCTAAAGAAAGATTACTAACAATTCTTACCCTAACAGCTCACTAGCAGCAGCACACTATGGATGAGTGCACACCAGAATAGATAAGAGGCTGCGTGTGATTCTGTGCTGCTGTCTCTCTCTCCAGTCAGGGGTTCCCACAAGGGGGATAATGAGAGTCATCAGCAGTGACTTCTAAGCAGCTACAGCAAATCACTTCCAAATAAACTCCTTAGTGTCACCCCTGGCAAAATCTGAAGAATACTGGAGACTTGACCTGGAAAGTAGGAGATTTATGGCTGAAAACGGAGCCTCCCGGAGGCAGGGCCAGTATTACGCATACACTGGTTACGCAGCTGAGTAAGGCACAGCATAGAGGAGGGTGCCCTACTCAGCTGCGCCAGCGATATGAGTAACACTGGCCATTCCTGATACACCCTGATATGTAACGCCTGCCCGGAGACTCACCAAGCAGGCAGTGATGTTGGTGCCGCCGCGCAATGTCCAGCAGCGCACCTCACTAGCACTACAGCAATGTGAAGAAAAAATAGGATTTTAATTACCTACCGGTAAATCCTTTTCTCGTAGTCCATAAGGGATATTGGGGAGACTTAGTACAATGGGGTATGGATGGGGTCCTAAGGTGCCGGTGCACTTTAAATTTCTTCTACTGGGTGTGCTGCCTCCTCCCCTCTATGCCCTCTCCCACAGGCAGTTATAGGTAAAACAGTGCCCGAAGGAGAAAGGACATACTTGAGAGAAGGAACATAACAGCAATGAGTGGTGAGATTTACACACCAGCACACCACTAACATAAAATGACCAGCAACGGCTGGCAACAAAACTGCAACAGCTGAACAGGTAACCATATAAGGAGAACCTGCAGAAAAGTCCACGCACAGAGGCGAGCGCCCAATATCCCTTATGGACTACAAGAAAAGGATTTACCGGTAGGTAATTAAAATCCTATTTTCTCTAGCATCCATAAGGAATATTGGGGAGCCTTAGTACGATGGGGATGTCCCAAAGCTTCCAGGATGGACGGGAATGTGCAGAGACGTCTGCAGCACCGCCTTCCCAAACTGGGAAACCTCTTTGGCCAGGGTATCAAACCTGTAGAACTTCACAAAGGTGTTCTTCCCCAACCAGGTAGCAGCTTGGCATAGTTGCAAGGCTGAGACTCCACGGGCAGCCGCCCAAGAAGAGCCCACCGATCTAGTAAAGTGGGCCTGCAGAGACATAGGCCTGTTGGATAGTCAGTCGAAGCCAACGAGCAATGGACTGTTTCGAAGCAGGGCAACCCTTTTTCTGCACATCATACAGCACAAACAAGGAATCCGTCTTTCTGATTCAAGCCATTCTCTTGACATAGATCTTCAAGGTTCACACAGCATTCAATGCCTCCGGAGGAGCAGAAGTGCCAGAACTTGACGGAACCACAATAGGCTGATTCAAGTGGAACGCAGAGACGACCTTCGGCAGGAACTGCTGCCTAGTCTTGAGCTCCGCTCTGTCCTCATAAAAGACCAAGTAGGGGCTTTTACACGATAAGGCCCCCAATTCTGAGACACGCCTAGCAGAAACCAGGGCCAGTAACATCACCGTCTTCCACGTGAGGTACTTGTCTTCTACCATCATCAGAGGTTCAAACCAGGAGGACTGTAGAAATTCGAACACTACATTCATGTCCCATGGTGCCATGGGCGGCACAAAAGGAGGTTGAACGTGAAGCACCCTGTCATGACCCGATCACTCACCGCTGCGGGTTCTGGGGTCCGTCCTTTGCCGGATCGGTTGCTCGCGGTGCTGTGCGGCCATGTGGGGACACGGCGTGATCTTCGGCAGAGGTGATGCAGGTTCAGGGAGCCAGGAGTGCAGGGACCGAATAGTCAGAGGCACCTCTGTGTGTCTGCAGTATAGAAGGTGGCCGTGTTAGAGACCAAATGCAGCATCTGTGAGCAACTGTGAGCACCTATGGGTAAGTGTTAGCCAATCCTGTGCTTGTGCTGCCTATAAGTAGGCTGGGAATATGTCACTCTTGGCCAGTGCTTTGTTGTAGCTACTCTGTACCCTAGCTCTGTGCTCCCCCTGTGGACTTCTGTGTGATTCCAATGGTCCTGATATCACCTCCGCTCCCAGAGGTCCGCCTGCAGCCTTCACCACAAGTGATCCACCAGCTCCCTGTTGTGCTGTCAGTCAATCGCTCTCCAAGTGGCAACAAGTGGATTCCCGGAGGCCCGTGAGATGTTACTTTGTTTGTTCAGTGACTGCCGTGCTTCAATCACACAACCTGTGGAAGTTTCTACTAAATCCTGGTCCTCATTTACTCAGCTCTCAGCTTAACCCATTCTTCTCCATTATCGTCTGCTGCAGCTTTTCACAGTGCTACAGGTATTATCTTCACAACCTACAAGTATTCCTCTCAGTATTGTATCTTCATTTTTTGCATTATTCAAAGACAGCTCTACACAGTTCTTCAGTTCAGCCTTTAAGCATCGGTAACAAGTCTTAAGTTATTCATCTATGTCTACAGTATCCAGTTAACACTTCTTACAGTTTGGCACAAATCATTGCTTTATATTGGACAATTCTTCGTTAATCTTCAGGCAAGTTTTATCTTATTCATAGACCGAAAGGACTGGGTAGATGGCCCCGGGTAGAAATGCCTAGCCGGCGGGGCCCCAGAAGGGAGAAACGTGGATTTCCCTGCAGTAACTTTAGAAATCAACGTATCCAATTCTACCCTGAAGAGCCATTCCCCTGAAAAGGGATGAGCCTCGATACTGCACTTAGATTCTGCGTCCGCTATCCATTGACGCTACCACAAAGCCCTGTGCCCTGACACTGCCATAGCAGTGGTCCTAACATTAATATTGCCTATCTCCTTGAGAGAGTCACACAGGACTCATGCGGTGTCCTGAATGTTCTTCAGGAGAGTCACTGTAGTGACCAGGGGCATATCCCCAAGAGGCCCTCCTGAATCTGAGTAGCCCAGGTATGAATGGCATGAGACATCCAGCAACCTGCTATGACCGGTCTTTGTGACATACCCGCTGCTGTGTAGATAGATTTCAGTGTAGTCTCTATCTTCCTATTCCCAGGGTCCGTCATGGTGAAGGAGCCCAGGGCAGGCAGCACCGCCTTCTTGGATAGGCACACGACTGAAACAACCACAGCCGGGGGTTCTTCCCAGAATTTTCTGCCTTCAGAAGCAAATGGGAAAGTGTGTAAAAACCGTTTTGACACTTGGTATTTTTTATCTGGATTTTTCCAGGCTAACTTAAATAGGTCATCTAACTCTGCAGAATCAGGGAAAGTGACATTGGGCTTGTTCTGTGTGAAGAAAAACGATTGCTGTGATGCAGCATCCTCTAGAGGGAGCTTTAACACGTCCCGTATAGCCAAAATGAGGGGTTCAATATCCTGTGCAGAAGGGTAATCCCCAGTAATAGGTTCCAATTCCTCCCCTTCCTCCAGTATTTCCTCATATGAATCTGAGAGCAAAGCAGGCAAACCACGTTTTTGTGGTCCTGAATTAGAAAAGGGGGGTTGATCAGCCCTTGCAGCCAGCCTGCTACTATTGTTGAGTTTTTTTAGATGACATATCAGACATGTTTTTAATGGCAACCAGCCAGGAGGGCTCTTGACCCTCCCCCTCAGTCCCCTCACTGAGATGTGAGGACTGACTACATTGTTCACATGATACTGAACCAGACGTAGGAGGAGAGAATCTGGTGTGACATACATTGCAAAATTGGTGTTTTACCATGTTAATAGTAACAACACTTACATACACAGACAGACAGACAAGTAATATGATAGCAAGCCTTCCCTTACTGTATGTGAGAAGGAGACAAAGAGAGAAAGGAGACCAGCACACCCAAGCTAAACAGCCCCAGGGAGGCTGCAAGCTGTTATATCACAGTGTAACACTGGTATTTTGTCCTTTTCAGGACACAGATTAGTGTACAATAGTGGCTCTCCCCCTTTTCTACACGCCTGTAGCAGTTTTCCAGCACTATCTGAGTGTCTGGAGGAGCTGTGTGTGCCTGTTGCTGCTGCTGTAAGCAGAAGAAGGCACCAAAATGCAGCTGGTCCCACTCTGAGGAAGCTCCACCCCCTGTAATGTTTCTGTAGGTTTTATACTGGCAAAAGTCTTCCCATGAGTAGAAAACATCACACAAGTGCTAGTTTTAGCCACCGCTGCCAGTGTACGCAGGGGGCTGTAGCGGGTCCCCCCCAGGAGGGTGCCATATGAATTAGAAGAAACTGCAGTCAGAAAGAGATCTGTAGAAAACAAATGGAAGAAATGAAATCTGACTTTATGAACAAAGGGTATAAAGAAGAGATTCTTGATCATATCATAGAAGAAACACAGGATAAAGATAGAGACACTTTATTAATTCCAAAAACCTCCTCCATCGACACAAAAGATGACTTCCAATGGTCATTCATCACCCAATTCGATGCCCAACATTTACAAGTAGAACGCATTATTCGTAAAAACTGGCACCTTAACAACGCGACCCAATACTGAAGGAAATCATTCCTAAGAAACCCACCTTTATATACCGCAAATCCAAAAACTTAAAAGATCAACTTGTTACAAGTGCTCTACCAATGCCCACTAAGAACCTAATACGTAGCAAGGGCTTCTACAGATGTGGGATGTGCATCGGGTGTAGAAATATCAGTGACATCACCAGCAAACACACAAATTAAAATCAACAATAATAAGTTTAAGATTAGAGACTTCATCACCTGCAACACGTCCAACGTGATTTATTTAGTAGAGTGTTCCTGCGGTCTTTCCTACGTGGGAAGGACCTCAAGACCGTTGAAAACGCGAATTTCGGAACATCTCAGAAATATTAAAAAAGGGCTCATCACGCATCATCTTTCGAATCACTTTAAAAATGTCCATAGTTGCTCTATAAGCCACATAAAGAGATTTGTAGGTCTCAAACATGTAAAAGCAACATGGAAAGATAAAAATATAGAAAGAAAGTTGGCACAAACAGAAATGCGCACTATCTTCGAATTAAAGACACTGAGTCCGCAAGGACTTTATCATGACTTTGAATTAAAATGGTTCCTCTAAACCATTTCATGAAACCAGTTCTAATTTGTGTACATTGTGTCATCTTTTTTCATGCTCTTTTTGATTCATGTATTTTTTTTCACAGTTCACCTTTAATTTATTGCTATGTTAAGAAGACTCACAACAGAGAAAGAAATCCATTTATATCATCAAACAAAAACCACTATTAAGACTATACTTTTCATAAGTCTAAAGGGCCATTTCCGGCTGAATGATTGTCTGTTACATCTCCTAAGAAAAAAAGAAACTCAGTGACAGCGCTGGATAGAGACTTCCATCTAAAACTACATCTCCCAGAAATCCTAGAGGCACTTCCGACTGAGAGACTTCTTTTCATCTACAGCTGTAGCCTGAGAATAACTTCTGGCCGTAACATCGACCCAGCCTCTGACGGAACTTCCGGCACTTGAGACACTACATTCCCCACAATGCCCGGCGGTGACTTCCGGTCGCGGCCCGACGGGGAATTTAGAAACTACGTTTCCCACAATGCCCGGCGGTAACTTCCGGTCGCGGCCGAAAACATACACATCTTTTGACAATACATACCTCGATTCCACTTCTAGTATTAACTAGACATACAGTCCCCATTACAAGGGACTTTGGTTATTAACTCCAAGATGTTTTTATATAGTTAAAGAAGAACTTTTAATAACGACACGTCACTTCCGGTCAGCTCCGGAACCGGAAGTGACGTAATTGGAGGACCCTTGCATTCACTATAAATATGCACCATTTGGAATGTACCACCAGCCTTGATAAAGAGAGTCATCTCGAAACGCGTTGGATGGGAAGAGGATTCTTGTCACTTGGATTGTCATCTGCACGACTGGGGAAAGGTACGACCGTCTAGATTCATTTTTTAAGCCCTATTGGTACCAGGCCTGGTGGATCTGTTTATTGATGGTTCTACAAGTTCCCCTGTCTGGCAGCTCCCCTTCCTTGTGGTCAACATTCCCTCCGTGTATAAACCCTTTTGTTTTTATCCAATAAATCACTTTTTATATACATGGGTGCCTTATTAAGAACACGCCTTGGATAAAGATACCTTGATGTGCAGACGAAATACCCACCTTTCAGTGAGTACCGGTACGCAGCTCAGCATATAAAGATACCATGATGTGTTTATGTCACTATTCTTTATTGTAAATTAGGTATGCCACCTAATTCCCGTATTCGCATGTAAAAGAAACCTTTTTATGCTGTATACCTCGCTCACTTTGTGTAAGTGAGGTACGATCATCTTACCTGAAAACCTCATATATTTGTCATCATAAAACGCATACATTTAAAAATAATAATTTTTTTTGAGAATCTCCAACTCAAAAAATCCTGTATTTGTGTTTTCCATACCTCCATGTCGTATGACCTCACGGCTCCTGGAGGAAAGATATCTTCCCCTAAAGGTCCAGGAATTTATTGAGAAATCATTCAGATAAGTATTTATTTTGCTCATTTAAAACCATAATCTCCCAGCTGAACCATCAACTTCACTCCCTTACCTCCCTTCCAGCGCCAACTCCCGACACCCACACACCTTCTTTTAATTCTATTTCTTTGGATTATTTTTGGGATTAATCCAGTGGTGTGTCAAAGTCAGAAAAATATCTCTATACACACTACCATATTTGCACCTCACACAGGTCTGCGCTGCGCATGCGTACGCTCTCCCGTGCGTGCGCATACTCACAGTCGCGGGCACCCGCAGGCGCACGGTATGCGTATTTACGGTACAGTTTATGTGATCGTAGCGTGCGACTCAATCGTTACATATTTTCACTATATAATGTATTTTGTAGATCATGGTCCCTTTGATAGATTCTGAAAGTTTAGTTAATATAGCATGTTCCTGGACAGGGGGATCCCTCTTTGTATTGTACGAAGGGTCTAACAGAGGTCATACAGTGGTGTTTGGTACCCATCGGAAGAGTATTTAAATAGCAATATTCCGGTGTTGGTTTGGAGCGGATTAATCGCTCGTGCGAATAGTTATGGACATAAGAAGTTTATGTCCATTTACTATTATTTGCTCTTACTTAGCCATGCGGCGGGAAACCCAGTTTCCCTCCCACCTGAGCTGTTGGAAATCGTCACAGCCCACCTGTATGAATCAACCTATGACCTTTTGTTATAGTGCGAAGCCAAATCCCTGTGTCCAATGAACAATGAGATTGTAGGGACCATTGAATTGTATTGTGTGTGGGGCATAAATAGACAAGCCGATCACATCCAGCTCACTCTTCAACGGTTATCATTGCTGAAAATCGGGAGCTGGATGTCCAGAGGCGCATGCGATCGTTTCCCCTTGTGCGTAAGTTTTCTCCGCAATCATATAGTCTTTCTTGTTGTTATGGGCCATATCTCTCTCTTCTCCTCTTTCTCTCGTAATCCCTTAAACGTAATAGTATTGTATTGTATTTCCTGTGTAGTTATCTGGTTAGGTAGTCTATGTTATATTGTAGTGTATGACTTGTATTGTGTTAATTCTTTTGCAAGTATATCATTCATAATATATATATATATATTAGGCGTTGGACCCTAAGCACGGTATCTGTGTATTTCTTATAGTGTTTAGTATTCTCAGAGCGTCGGTGACGCTCGAACAGCATTTGAGTTAATAAGGTTACAATAGGTTGCATCTACACCCTATTTCTACACTAAGGTTTTACTGCATAATATACTGTTTATGGTCTAGATATAAAGGTTTAACATTGTGAGCGTCAGCGCCGCTGGTGATCTCCTCGTGGTCCCGAGCGTCCGCTACGCTATAGCGAATCATTACGTTAGACGGCAGCCAATAGCGTGCCTGCCTGTGATCTCTTGGCCGTGAGCGAACGTGACGCTTGAGCGTCTCGACCACGGCTAAGCGATTGCTACGCAACTAGCGTACCCTTACGGTACTTCATACGTAAATAGCGTACAGTGTTCTTAGACCTCATAAAGGGTTTTACATAAGATAAATATTTAGCTTTATCAATTGGCGGCTCGCCCGTCCTTCACATATCTGCACTAGGTAATTTCAGCAGACATTATCCAGCAGCAAAGGGCGGGAGGTCATATTCCTCGTAGTGCTGTTTGGATAAGCGTATGCTTCGCTTAGTAAAGGGTGCTGAAGGAATCCGGGACCGGAGGTAAGAACAAAACGATAGTGTTTTTTTTAAAACTGTTTATTTCTGTCTTGCGTGCACACGCACGCATATCTGCATTTCTTTTCATTCGTGTATTTTCATATATCACTCTCCTGTTTGCCATTGTATAATTGATAAACGTACTAAGAGAGATTTACCGCTATTTCATAGTTAAAGAGTAAAGGTAATACAGTTAAGGTATAGAAATACACACAGCTCTACCTAAAGGTAAAAGGAGAGATTGGTGTGGTGTGCGGTAGATGATCGAGGATCATCTACATTGATAAAACGTGTTAGTTGTGTTACGGTGGACAAAGACTGGTGTACACGTGTCTCTAACAAAGGGAGAGACTCGCGTACGCAAAGGCCGACGCACGCAGCGTAAATTACGCAACGGAGCGTCTGGGTACGCCCACGTAACTCAAGTCACACGATAGTGTTGATTTTTAAATAGCGCAACAAGCGATAAATAGCGCAACAAGCGATAAATAGCGCAACAAGCGATAAATAGCGCAACAGGCGATAAGTAGCGCAAATCTATTTTAAATTCGAAATTTAAATTAATAGATCCTTCTCCTAATTTGTAACACATCTGGTCTAAAGAGAAATTTCTGCGCAGAAATAGAAATAGAAACAAAAGTGTACATGTGGTGAGTGAGTGTTTTTACATACATTTATACAATTTTGAGGTTGAACCAAAAGAAATCATCGAGTTCTCGTGAGGTACATACGTGTAAGTGACATGCACGGTGGCTAGGGAGGCATCCTTGGTTAAACATAAAATTTGAGCATTAGAGTGTAGCAGACCAGGAGGTCATACTGTAACAGACCAGGAGGTCAGACCAGGAGGTCGCATAACAGACCAGGAGGTCTAGGTACAGCAGACAAGGAAGTCCGCTATAGAGTCCACAGGCACAACACCTAAAAGGGTTGGTGCAACACCCATATAGGCCATACAAGCTCTTGCTGAAGGAATTCGCAGCCGCAATTTTCGATTCCGCTGGTCGCTCCGTACATAAGATTAGTTGCTTATGTGCTGAACGATTGTACCGCACATAATTGTGTGCATTAGTAAACCTGACCGGTACTATTTGTGTACGAAGGTCATAAACGCTATTTGTACATTCTGACGTGATTTGTGTAATTTTTTATTTTTACAAAGGGAAGTTCGCTGGTCACTCAGGAATTATCCAACAACCTCACCTTTACTGGAAAGAGTAAGTGTTCTGCGGATATCCCTCGCATGTTCTAGTAAACAAAGGTTAATAGGTGCCCTGGGTCGAGTACGCCAGCACCATATCGGTGTGATCAGGTCGTATTGGTCGGCGTGGGCAGAGTGAGTAAGGTGCTCGGTAAACCTTACCGTCAACCTATCGTGAATATCTTGGTTTTTTGTAAGGGTCCGTAACACCTGCAAATTATGGGGGCCAGTTGTTCAGGAAGGGGGCGATCAACCTCGGTTCGGGTTGATTCCATAAACCGACCAGTCGGGTCGGCAAGGTACGTAATGTGTGAAAAGTACGGAAGTCACACAGAAGCTTTATGTGATGAATGGGAGAGAATGACAGTACATGACGGGGAGAAATTCCCAAGAGTAGGTAGCTTCAGCACAGAAGTGTTAACGAATTTAAGGAGAAGGATATGTCTCATTAAATCAGCAAAGAGACGAATCAAGCATTATGATTATTTGCAGTTGTGGCAACAGGAGGGTGACATACAGAAAGGATTGGCTCATGCGGCGGGATCTGGCTCAATCAGGAAACAGGTAGCCACGGCCCCACCGCCACCATACATACCAGGAGAGAAATTGGTTGCGGAGAATGACGCACTAAGGTGTAACAAACAAACACTTAGCAACTGTGTAAATGTTAAAGATAATGTTAACCAATTAACCAATGCAAGTATTAACCCGTGCAAGTTGTACCCTGTTTTGAACTTTCCTCAGGAGTGTGATCAAGAGGACGAATCGGCAACAATTTCAGCGCTCTCTCTAGCAGCCACCATAGCAGAGACCACAGTAGGCACAGCTCCACCCCCGAGATTAGTAACAAAGGCCCCTAGCGGAGGGATAGGTGAGGTCGTATCAACGGGTAAGTACGGCACCATACACTATGCTGAAACTATTTCACCACAGCCTGTAGAATCTACACAGAATGAGGTTGTTAGAGTTAATCCTGTTAAGGTAATAGTAGTGCCAAATGGGAAAACGGACACTTCAGGAGTCACTCCTGTTAGGAACATCGCCATGTATAGCCCGTTTACCCGAATGGAATTAAGGACCATAGTGTCTGAATTCCCTGACCCTAGAAAAGACTTAGTTGCCAGCCAAAAATACATCAGAGACCTAGGTAACACGTTAGAGCCCAACAACAAAGACTGGCAGATATTGCTGAGAGCATGTTTACCCTCCAATGTTGACGCAACTCAATTTTTAGCTGACTGTGGATTAGATCAGGATGTACCTCTTACAGATGTGTACAACAAAGATAATGTAAAAAGAATAAGTTTACAGTTAAAAGAGTATTTCCCAGCGGTAGTTAAATGGAACAAGATATTCTCCATTAAACAAAAGGAGTCAGAAACAGCTGCAGAGTATTTTCACAGAGCATTATCAGAGATGGCAAAATACACAGGCATAGAGGACATTAGAACAAACATAAACCATCGAGAAGTAGCAGTATCGGTACTGATGGATGGTTTAAAAGAGTCATTAAAGACTAGGGTACAGACCACACAACCATGTTGGCGAGGTCTGTCTGTGGCTACTTTGAGAGAGGCTGCTATTGATCACGACCGGAATATCACCAGACACAGGGAGTCACAAGGTGATAAGTTAATGTCAGTAAGTATACAGGCCCTGACCACAAAACAGCCTGTGTTAATATCACCAAACCCTGTGGGTAAGTCAAATGTGGTAACATGTTATTTTTGTCACAAACAGGGACACTTTGCACGAGACTGTAGATCGAGAAATGTACAAAAATCTTATCAACCCCCTAGACAACGACACGACACACGACATTGGGATCAGGGTCCGCAGAAACGGAGTTATGAGCCACATGCAGGGGAAACAAAAAGATATCCCCCGAACAGAGACTGGCAAGCCTCTGGTAGCTCCCAATTAACTCCATCACAAGTAGTTGCTGCCAGCGGGATTCAGGGAGGTCACCATACCCAATAGGGGTGTGGCCATACCTGTAATCTGCAGCCAGTAAAATTGATTGCAAGTCTTGGGAGTGAACCTGAAATTGCAATCAATGTAGCTGGTAAATCATTAAACTTTCTTGTAGACACAGGGGCGGCCAAATCAGTGATAAATTCGACAGTGGGCATGAGAACCACTGGTAGGACAATTCCAGCCATGGGAGTAACAGGAGTAGTCCAGCATTACCCTGTTAGCAAACCAGCCGAGATTACAATAGGGCCTTTACATACCAAGCATTCCTTTTTGCTGGCTGCATCGGCACCGACTAATCTCCTGGGAAGAGACTTACTGTGTAAAATGGGGTGCGTCATTTATTGTACTCCTGAAGGTGTATTCTTGGACATACCTGAGAAACACGCTCAGGAAGTGCGAGACATGTTAGACTCCCCGTCAAAATTAATGTCACATACCATTATGACAAATAGGACTCCATCCCAAGTAGAAGAAATGACATCTCAGATACCAGAGTCACTTTGGACTAAAGATGGACAGGACACTGGATTAATGGCAAACGTAGCTCCGGTAGTTGTACAAGTAAAAGATGGTAGGATAGCTCCAAAAATCCCACAGTACCCTCTGAAGCCAGAGGTGGAGTTAGGAGTTTACCCAGTAATAGAGCGCTTGCTACAACAGGGCATTCTGGTAAGAACGTCCAGCACTGCCAATAGTCCCATCTTCCCTGTGAAAAAGAGTGGGGGGAGGGGTTACAGGCTAGTGCAGGATCTAAGGGGGATTAACAAAATAGTTGAGAGTCAGTTCCCCGTAGTGCCAAATCCAGCTGTCATCCTAATGCAAATCCCTCCCACTGCTAAATTTTTCACGGTTATTGACCTCTGCTCCGCTTTCTTTTCGGTACCTCTGCACCCTGACAGCCAATATTTGTTCGCATTTACATACAGAGGAGTCCAATACACATGGACTCGATTACCACAAGGATTCATAGATAGTCCAAGTATATTTTCTCAGGCTTTGCATGATTGTTTACAGTCTTTCCAACCAGTGAGTGGATCAGTATTAATACAGTACGTGGATGATCTACTACTGTGTTCTGATTCATTGGAAGCATCCCTGAAGGATACGAAACAGCTCCTGTTTCATCTTTCAGACACAGGACACAAGGTTTCCAAAGACAAGTTGCAATTATGCCAAACTAAGGTAAAATATTTGGGACACTGTCTAACACAAGGACTGAGACACCTGACCGCTGATAGAATTCAAGCAATTAGAGACATGACTCTGCCACAAACCCAGCAACAGATCAGAACATTTTTAGGAATGTGTGGGTATTGCCGTAATTGGATCCCAGGGTTTTCCATTCTAGCGTTACCCTTGCAGGAGATGGTCTCCTCAAACAAACCTGATCGGATTTCGCATACAGACGAGTCTGAGACGGCATTTGAGAGACTTAAACAGTGCCTAACGCAGGCACCAGCATTAGGTATGCCAGACTATGGGAAACCCTTTGAACTATACGGAACAGAAAGTGCTGGTTGCGCGGCAGGCGTACTAACCCAAAAGCACGGTGACACCAGCAGGCCAGTAGCATATTACAGCGCTCAGCTAGACACGGTAGCGTGATCCCTCCCCACATGCTTGCGAAGCGTTGCTGCGATAGCATTGCTAGTAACGAAAAGCGAAGATGTCGTGCTAGGTCACAACCTCACAATTCATACACCACATGCAGTGTCAGCCTTGTTAAATTCTGCCCAAACCAGGCACGTCTCATCAGCGCGGTTTACAAGATGGGAACTGGCACTAATGGCCCCCGTAAACATCACCATAAGGAGATGCAGTGCATTAAATCCTGCAACATATCTCCCAGGTGTGCCTGGACAGGCACAAAGGGTGGAGGATGAGAGTGGTGGGGAAGGAGGATTTAATACAAAGGAAGACACACATGATTGTATGGAATATTTGACCCAAAATTTTACCGCAAGGCCTGACATCAGTGACAACCCACTGGAAGATGTAGATCTAACTTTCTACACGGACGGTAGTTGTCACAGACAGTCAGACTCGGGAGACTTGTGTACTGGATACGCAGTCGTAGATGACCAAGGCACCATAGAAGCGGAACCGCTAGGCCCACCTCACTCAGCCCAGGTTGCTGAACTGGTCGCCCTAACCAGAGCATGTGAATTGGCTAAGGGCAAATCAGCCAATATCTACACCGACTCTAGATACGCATTCGGGGTAGTCCATGATTTCGGAGCCCTATGGCGCCTCAGAAATTTCATGACGGCAGCTGGTACACCGATAGCGCATGCAGCTCACATCAAAAGGCTTCTAACAGCAATACAGGAACCCGACAGAGTGGCTGTTATCAAGTGTAAAGCACACACACATATAGCCAGGACCCAGTATCACTTGGTAACAGCCGAGCAGACGAAGCTGCTAAGTTAGCAGCCGGTACCCCCAGACAGACAGACACCACACAACTGATGGTATTTAATACCATCAACACACAGAAGTTGTGTGAGATGCAAAATTTGTGTTCCACACAGGAAAAGGCAGTCTGGAAGGCAAAAGGATATGGCCAGGAGTCCTCAGGACTCTGGACGGATGGACACGGTAAACCAGTGGCCCCCAGAGCATACCTTCCATGTTTAGCTGAGGCAGCTCATGGGCTGACTCATCTGGGCAAGGAAGGGATGTGCAAGTTGGTAAGAGCATATTGGTGTGCCCCAGGATTTTCATCTCATGCGAGTAAAAGAGCAATGTCATGCCTTACCTGTTTGAGAAAGAACATCGGAAAGGCAATACCTACAGAACCATCTCATATCCCACCTGCCGGCGGCCCTTTCCAGGTAATACAGATTGACTTTATACAATTACCCCCTTGTCGGAATTTGAAATATGTACTTGTTTGTATAGATGTTTTCTCAAATTGGGTCGAAGCATTTCCTGCGGCCACAAATACCGCTATGTTTACTGCTAAGAAAATTGTGCAGGAATTTGTATGTAGATATGGTATCCCTAGAATTATCGAAAGTGATAGGGGTACCCATTTTACAGGTGATGTCTTTCAAGGAATGTGTAAGTTGATGGGAATTGATAGCAAGCTGCACACTCCATACCGTCCACAGGCGAGTGCGAAAGTGGAAAGAGTGAACAGCACTATTAAAAATAAACTGAGTAAAGTGATGGCAGAGACAGGATTGACATGGCAAGAAGCTTTACCCATTGTACTGTACAGCATCAGAACCACTCCCAGGTCCCCTCTTAATCTGTCTCCCTTTGAAATCTTGTTTGGTCGACAACCGCATGTTATGATTAACCCTCAGGATGATTTGAAGTGTAACAATGAAGTGACTGTAAAATACTTGATTAACATGAGTAAACAGTTAAGGAATCAAAATGATAATCTGAAGTTAGTGATTCCTGATTTACCAGATAGTAATTGTCATGACATTGAACCTGGGGATTATGTAATGATACAGAATTTTCTACGCTCAGGTTGCCTTATTGACAGATGGGAAGGACCATACCAGGTCTTATTGACTAGCACTACAGCATTGAAGGTGGCTGAGAGAGAGACTTGGGTTCATTCGTCCCACTGTAAGAAGGTTGCTGATCCAGAGAGGTCCCGTGATAAGGAACAGACGGTAGAGGTTGTATCACTGGAGTGTCTGTTCCAGGAGGATTGAGGCGGCACCTGAGCATTGAAAATCACAAGACCAAAAGCAGTTGTCGATCCCCTGTTCCCTTTTATTGTTTTTCTCCAACTTCCCATCCCCCCTCCCTCAAATTATTTTTCCCCCTTCTCATTCTTCTTCGTTTCCTCCTATAAGATGGACTTGCCCCAAGAGACTGTGATCCGGATTTTCCTGTTGACCATGATGTTGACCAGAGCAGTCTGTTCCGGCGAGAGTACCATGGAGGTCGAGAGAGGTTCTGGAATGGGTTCTGATGATAAAAATGGAGGCGTAGTTTTCCAAGAACAACTTAACCAACAAGTAAAGGCGAGTATCAGAAAACGATCCGATAGCATTGACAATAGAAGGAATTGTGAAGGATTGTTAGCTGAAGAAAACTGTATCTGTAGGCTCTGTGACAACGTAGTGGAGGATGGGTGCATTAAGAAATGCCAATCCAGTTTTAATATCTATATGGACCGGCATCCATTGAGTGACTATCACTCCTTAGTGGGTAGTGTGTTAAATAAAACAGATTGTTGGGTATGCTCTCAAGTACCTCAAGGTCATAGCAAATCAGGGCTAGTACCATTTCCTTTAACGTTAGGGGAGGTGCTTGAGTTAAGTGGTGGGAGACCGGTGGACAGGAGGTTTAATATCTCCAGCCCTCCTAGTTTGAGGCTCCACCAATACCATGTGGATAGGTCCCTATTATGTTTTAACATCTCCAATCCCCGAAAGCCGGGAAATTGGGAAGTGTCATGGAGTAACCAAACCATGACCTTTTCGCATAGAGCAGATAGAATGCCGACAGATACAGAGCTTATACGCCACATAGCCAGTAGAGGAAAATCTTTCCGGTATAGGTATACCTTAGGAAATAGGATTACGAGAGTTGGAGAGGTATCACCAGGATACTGTGCACATATCGTACAACCTGATACGTGTACTAAGCAGATGGAAGAATTAGGGTTAGGAGATTTCACATGGAAGGTGTGTAATATGGTTATGTCCTACTCCGTCCCATATGTTCTCCCCGATGATGCATATTTCATATGCGGGAGAAAGGCGTATAAGTGGCTTGCCCCAAACTCTGAAGGATTGTGTTATATTGGAAAAGTACTGCCTGAAGTAATGACTGTATCACATGACAAAATGAAAGACATACACCGTGTTGCCCAAACTCCTTATACTCACACCCATTACGAGCACGTAGTTAAACGGCACCTGATAGAAAGAACAGAGCATCCGGCCTCTGACATGATCCATGAATCCACCGGGATTCAGTTTCTAATCGCGTTAGACATCACTCGCACCACCAGAGGAGTGTTGAATTATAAATACATATCTGCGCTTGCAAATTTGTTAGATAATATCACTGAAATGTATGATGACACGTTTAGGTATACTGGAAGAGAACTTCAAGCTTATAAAACAGAACTGGTACAGCATAGAATGGTTCTTAATTACCTCACAGCAGTGACAGGCGGATATTGTGTCACACTGGCAACACAATACGGCGTGAAATGTTGCACATATATTACGAATAGCACCGAGGACCCGGTCGAGGTCATAGACCAAAAGATGGACGATATTCTCCAACTGAAGTGGGAATTTCGCAGGAGACACAATCTCACTCTTGCTGCTGTAGGTAATGAGCTGACTGGTTGGGTGTCATGGTTGAACCCGCGAAATTGGTTTTCTGGTTTAGGAGAATGGGCTCAAGGAGTCATAATGGATGTTGGGAAGTTTTTCCTATGTATCTTAGGTGTTATCATAACGATTGGCTTGATATTTAGATGCGGTCAGGCTTTAATGAAGTGCAATCGTCGTACTAGGGTAATGAGTCTGAGGAGTGAGGAAACTGTAATTCACATGGATTTGATTTATGACCCAAATGTAGAAACAATGATGTGATGAAAATGCGATTTCTACGGTCTGTTTCTTTCACCTGTTTTTCCGTTTCCTCCAAGGTAAAAAGACCCACTTGGACGAGGAATTTGATGAGCCGATATACAGACAACAGATGGATTAAAGAAGAAGTTTTGACAACCTTATACACAGAGATTTGATGAACTTTGCCATAGATCCCCAGTTTCCCTAGAAATTTTAAAATTACGCTAGCCCAACATTTTTTTGTAAATCTATGGACATTGACAAAGCTTTTTGCTCGCACCTAATGGGCAAAAGCACAAAGAAGACTGCATTCAACAGACACCAAACAAGACCTCAATCGACGAATGTACTAACCTGACATAGAATACCACTGCATTTACCGTAATTATGTCTTTTCTTCATCTCTACAACCTTCAGGTAATTACACACATAGTATAGGGAATACAGGCACAGATATCAGCAATCACATATCTCCCCCATTCATGTATCATCAACTAAAATGTGCTCCCCCATTTTGTTACAACCACAGCCGAAAAGAGCTCGGTAAAGTTTGACAGCCCATCCACAGACCCGTACCACGGGATAAGAAGGAATTCAAATGTATACTTCGCAATGCCTCGAAGCTTGATTTAAAACACGTACGGCACGATGATACATGACCCCCAAACATGGATTCATACACACATGCTTCTGCTATCTCACTAGGTCATACCCTTTTCCTACCTTCTCGTCTCTTCCCCCCCTACCCAACCATGTAAATGTATTAACCCCTGACATATATTTTTCTCTTTTTGAAATGTTTTAGAAGGTGGCAGTTATTATTGACTGCCAAAGGGTGGACTGTCAAAGTCAGAAAAATATCTCTATACACACTACCATATTTGCACCTCACACAGGTCTGCGCTGCGCATGCGTACGCTCTCCCGTGCGTGCGCATACTCACAGTCGCGGGCACCCGCAGGCGCACGGTATGCGTATTTACGGTAGAGTTTATGTGATCGTAGCGTGCGACTCAATCGTTACATATTTTCACTATATAATGTATTTTGTAGATCATGGTCCCTTTGATAGATTCTGAAAGTTTAGTTAATATAGCATGTTCCTGGACAGGGGGATCCCTCTTTGTATTGTACGAAGGGTCTAACAGGGGTCATACAGTGGTGTTTGGTACCCATCGGAAGAGTATTTAAATAGCAATATTCCGGTGTTGGTTTGGAGCGGATTAATCGCTCGTGCGAATAGTTATGGACATAAGAAGTTTATGTCCATTTACTATTATTTGCTCTTACTTAGCCATGCGGCGGGAAACCCAGTTTCCCTCCCACCTGAGCTGTTGGAAATCGTCACAGCCCACCTGTATGAATCAACCTATGACCTTTTGTTATAGTGCGAAGCCAAATCCCTGTGTCCAATGAACAATGAGATTGTAGGGACCATTGAATTGTATTGTGTGTGGGGCATAAATAGACAAGCCGATCACATCCAGCTCACTCTTCAACGGTTATCATTGCTGAAAATCGGGAGCTGGATGTCCAGAGGCGCATGCGATCATTTCCCCTTGTGCGTAAGTTTTCTCCGCAATCATATAGTCTTTCTTGTTGTTATGGGCCATATCTCTCTCTCTCTCTCTCTTCTCCTCTTTCTCTCGTAATCCCTTAAACGTAATAGTATTGTATTGTATTTCCTGTGTAGTTATCTGGTTAGGTAGTCTATGTTATATTGTAGTGTATGACTTGTATTGTGTTAATTCTTTTGCAAGTATATCATTCATAATATATATATATATATTAGGCGTTGGACCCTAAGCACGGTATCTGTGTATTTCTTATAGTGTTTAGTATTCTCAGAGCGTCGGTGACGCTCGAACAGCATTTGAGTTAATAAGGTTACAATAGGTTGCATCTACACCCTATTTCTACACTAAGGTTTTACTGCATAATATACTGTTTATGGTCTAGATATAAAGGTTTAACATTGTGAGCGTCAGCGCCGCTGGTGATCTCCTCGTGGTCCCGAGCGTCCGCTACGCTATAGCGAATCATTACGTTAGACGGCAGCCAATAGCGTGCCTGCCTGTGATCTCTTGGCCGTGAGCGAACGTGACGCTTGAGCGTCTCGACCACGGCTAAGCGATTGCTACGCAACTAGCGTACCCTTGCGGTACTTCATACGTAAATAGCGTACAGTGTTCTTAGACCTCATAAAGGGTTTTATATAAGATAAATATTTAGCTTTATCAGGTGTAAGGGAGAGGCAGCAGGTCATTTCACTCATCAGGAGCGCCTCTATCTCTCTGTCAATTTTTTGCTTCAAATTGTTCTATATCCCAGTGTGCAGAATTGAGGCAGCACCATGTTCAGCCATCGAGAAGAAAGAAAGAAAAGAACAGAAGAAGTCTTCAAAATCAACTTCAAGGAAGACGACATAGAAATGACCGATGATAATCTGGAGACCGCAATGGGAAGATTAGAAGAATGGCTGTTGAAAGAGAACAAACTTTGGTGGGAAGTAGCCACTTTAGAAAAATACGTAGCAGAACAAATCATCCCTAAAGGATTGAGGATGAACAAACCAGCCACTTTCCAGGATGCATCGGACTCCTTCTGGACAGATTAGTGGTGGTTAGGTTAGTAGTGGTGGTTAGGCTACAAGGGAGGGAGGGTTAGGTTTAGGCGCCAGGCGGGGGGGTTAGGTTTAGGCGTCAGGCGGGGGGAGGTTAGGGTTAGGCTGCAGGTGGGGGAAGGTTAGTGTTAGGCTGCAGGTGGGGGGAGGTTAGGGTTAGGCTGCAGATAGGGTTGGTTAGGCACCCCCAGGGGAGGTTAGGCTGCGTGGGAGGGAGGGTTAGGTTTAGGTATCAGGCGGGAGGGTTAGGTTTAGGTGTTAGGCAGGGGGGTTCAGTTTAGGCTGTGGGTGGAGGGAGCTTAGTGTTAGGCACCCCTGGGGGTGGTTAGGCTGCGGGGGATGGAGGGTTAGGTTTAGGCGTCAGGTGAGGGGGTTAAGTTTAGGCTGTGGGTGGGGGGAGGTTAAGGTTAGACTGCGGGTAGAGTTGGTTAGGGTTAGGCACCCCAGGCAGTGGTTAGGCTGCGGGGGAGAGAGGGGTAGGTTTAGGCATCAGGGATGGAGGAGGGGTGGTTAGGCTGCGGGAAAGGGAGGGTTCTGTTTAGGCAGCAGGGATGGAGGTTAGGATTAGGCACCTTCGCGGGAGGGATAGGCACAAAGGGGGAGGTTAGGGATAGACTGCTTATAGGTAGGGTTAGGGGGGTGGGGAGAGGGTTAGGCATCAGGCTGAGGGGTTAGGGTTAGGCAGCGGGTGGGGGGAGGATAGGGTTAGGGTTAGGAACCCCCGGGGGTGGTTAGGATGCGGGGGAGGGAGGGTTAGGTTAAGGCATCAGGTGGGGAGATTAGGTTTAGGCATCAGGCAGGGGGTAGTTTTAGGCTATTGGTGGAGGGAGGTTAGGGTTAGGCAGCGGGGAAGGTTGGTTAGGTTTAGGCACCCCTGGGAGTGGTTAGGCTGTGGAGAAGGGAGGGTTAGGTTTAGGCATCAGGCGGGGGGTTAGGATTAGGCTGCGGGTGGGGGGAGGATAGGGTTAGGCTGCGGGTGGGGGGAAGTTAGGTTTAGGCTGCGGGTAGGGTGGGTTATGCACCCCCAGGAGTGGTTAGGCTGCGGGGAAGGGAGGGTTAGGTTTAGGCAGCAGGGACAAAGGTTAGGATTAGGCACCTCCATGGTAGGGTTAGGCACAAAGGGGGAAGGTTAGGGTTACACTGTGGACAGGCAGGGTTAGGGGTGTGGGGAGATGGGAGAACACCCCTTACTCACCCCTGTCGGTCTTTTCTGTACTGGGATCCAGGCATCGGTACGACAACCACCGGGATCCCATGCGCTGGGATAGCATACTGACCCCTCTATTAGTACACCTCTTAATGCCCAGAGGGAAGGGCGATCCCGAAGCCATGGTTCCCCAGAGGTTTCCCCCCAAGGGGGTTTTCCTCTCCTGAGTGCTGAAGGATGACTCTTTGTGAGTCCAGAGGTGTAGCTTTTATGCCATAATGAGTACCAATCTCATGCCCGTCCCTGCAATGTATAAGAAGTAAAATAATTGCTAATGCGATCCCTTTACTTCTGGGTTTAGACCCCGGCTGCGCTAGTTCACATGTGCAATCGTCAGACTGCGTATGTGAGAGTAGACAGTAATGCAGAGGGATCCCAAGGATCCTTCTCCTGGGAATTATTGCATAATGTAGCCCACAGGCTACAAAAGCCATTTAGAAATGGCATTAGCTGCCAGGCCAAGCTCAGAAATGCTTTGCATTCTGGAGCTTGGTGAGTTTCACAGTTTACCATCTGCCGTAGAAACTTTTGGTGGCTGCTTTTGTGTTCAAAATAGGAGGAACGCAATAGTTATATCAAATATCCATTGCAGTCCCCAATACTTACATTCAGGGGCTGCTTAATATTTGTGGGCAGCCCCCAAAACCGACTGTTTTTGGAGATGTCTCGCAAATATTATTTATTAAATATTCCACTTAATAAACTTTTTATATTTTAACATAAACTAAAAAATGTTTTTTTGTATTAATTGACTGAGTCTCCCGTCTTTACTAAATGCTAATTTCACAGGGTCCGCAAATTATTACTGATATGACTGTTACTCTACTGTCCTGCTAGTGCTCCTGGCCTGCTGTATAGCAGCCAGACATATATTTTATATGCAGCACTCTTAGGGAGATGTATCAAGCCTTGGAGAGAGATAAAGTGCAGATGTCCAAACCACCCAATCATCTTCTGTCACTTATCTAGCACAGTACATGAAATGATACCTGTAGTTAGAACCTTCATTTGATTTGGGCAAATACTCAACTTTATGTCTCTCCACGGCTTGATACATCTCCCGGAAAATATAATGTCTTCCTTTCACTTAATTAACAAGTTCAATTAATTAATTGTCTTGGAAACAGGGTAAGAAATTCACAGTATAAGATAATGTTATAAAGGCTTGTCAATATCTCCTGGTACATTTACATTGATTTATCATTCACATTTCTTCCATGCCAGACAGGGGCGGATTGGGAACGTAAAGTGGCCCTGGAAATATATGAAAAGTGGCCACATGTAGGTTGGAGTACTGTAAGTCAGCTATAAGCGGGGCCCAACACAAATTGGGCTTAAGCAAATTGTTAGTATTACTCACAGTGGTAGTAAGCAAGGCTAATGCAGCATGGTAGGCAGTCACAGCACCAGCAGTAAGATCGTGCCACAGGAGGTGGAGATCACACTGGTGGGTGGGGCATTGCACTTGTAGTCAGTCACATCACCTGCAGGAGAATCATGTCACAGGAGGTGGAGATCACACCAGTAGGTGGCGCATTGCACTGGTAGGCAGTAACAACAGCACCAGCAGAAGGATCGTGTCACAGGAGGTGGAGATCACACCAGTAGGCGAGGCATTGTACTGGTAGGCAGTCACAGTACCTATGGTAGCTACACCCCTATATATAATACATGTAACTGTGACAGGGAAGGTGGCCGCTCTCAGCTCTGGGCCCCATAGTAGCTAGCTGCACTCCCTGCACCTATGGTAGCTACACCCTTGTATATAACACATGTAACTGTGACAGGGAAGGTGGCCCCTCTCAGCTGTGGGTCCCAAAGCAGCTGCACCTATGGTAGCTACACCCTGCATATAACACATGTAATTGTGACAGGGAAGGTTGCCCGTCTGAGCTCTGCATAGCAGCTGCAATCCCTGCACTTATGGTAGCTACGTCCTTGTAAATAACACATATAACTGTGACAGGGAAGGTGGCTCCTCTCAGCTGTGGGTCCCAAAGCAGCTGCACTCCTCGCACCTACGGTAGGTACACCCTTGTATATAACACATGTAACTGTGACAGGGAAGGTGGCCCCTCTCAGCTGTGGGTCCCAAAGCAGCTGCACCTATGGTAGCTACACCCTGCATATAACACATGTAATTGTGACAGGGAAGGTTGCCCGTCTGAGCTCTGCATAGCAGCTGCAATCCCTGCACTTATGGTAGCTACGCCCTTGGCGAGCCCGCATGGGCTCTGTTGCACTCATATCCCCACCGGCAATCTGGCGGCTAGGATCCCGGCATCAGGATGCTGACTGCTGGGATCCCAACCGCCGGTTACACGATGCCAACGCATGATAGAGCATATGGTACTTGCCTATTCTCCCTCAATGTCTTGGAGACTCCAGGATAGCAGGCACCAAGGTGTAGGCATATCTTCAGTAACGCCTCAGTTCCACACGCTGATGCCCACTTCCCATGTGAAGTGACCAGTCCAGGCGAGCTGATGACGCTATTCCTGCTGAATCCCATCATCATGGCCCCTTCCCCCGCTTTACAATGATGTAATCGTGGCTTTATATACTGTGCCTTGATGATGCGATTCTGCTGTCATGCCCCTGCACTGCCCACATGGTTGTGCAATTCCCCTCCCAGCTGGCAGCCAAGAACTTGGTAAGTGTGTGATATCTGGGCCCTGTAGCTCACCAGCAAAAATGTATCTATTTTTTAACCATTTCATCACCCCCACATCCGCTGCATACAATGGGGTCTATGTACTAAGCCTTGGAGAGAGATAAAGTGGATGGAGATAAAGTACCAGCCAATCAGCTCCTGTCATTTTTCAAACCCAGCCTATAATATGACCATTAGCAGCTGATTGGCTGGTACTTATCTCCATCCACTTTATCTCTCTCCAAGGCTTAGTAAATAGACTCCAGTATTTGTAACGAGCCCCGGTGCTTTAGCCTACCAAACACCCACCACCACCAATTTTGCAACTAAACACTGTAAAGCATGAGAGGACGTGGGCTGTTATCCGATGTCTCCACTGTACAGCTGGCCACACGCAGGCCCACCCCGTCTCTGGAGCTGCGGCCCAGGATTATTGATCAATTTGACCTCACACCTGGATGGCCAAACCTGACATGGACCAGTAAAACAGCCCCATGGGGTTTCTGGAGGATCCATGGGGCCAATTCAGACCTGATCGCTCGCTAGCTGTTTTTTGCAGTCCTGAGTTCACATAGTCGCTGCCCACCGGGGAGTGTATTTTAGCTGTGTAAGTGTGCGATTGCATGTGTAGCCGAGCGGTACAAAAAGATGTTGTGCAGTTTCTGAGTAGCTGCTGCGATCACCTCAACCTATCTGGGATCGGAATTCACGTCAGACACCCGCCCTGCAAACGCTTGGGAACGCCTGCGTTTTTCCAACCACTCCCAGAAAATGGTCCGTTGACACCCACAAATGCCTTCTTCCTCTCAATCTCCTTGCGATCGCCCATGCGAATGGATTTTTTGCACAAACCCATCGCAGAGCAATGAACCTCTTTGTACCTGTGCGATGTGCCTGCACATTGCGTTGCATGCGCAGTTCTGACCTGATGGCAGCGCTGCAAAAAACGCTAACAAACGATCAGATCTGAATTAGGCCCTATAAACACTGTGTTATGCGCACATTAAGTGGTATAAATGAAAATGTATGGAACATGAGTAGTTAACATGAATTAAAAACAAATCATCACATTATAATGAAGTCCAGTAAACATGACACAATGGGAGTTGTAGTGCACCAAAGTCCTCCTAGACAGATCCGCACATGACATTCCACCATGCACTGGGCTCAGCCACCAAGCATCCCTGGAACTTGTTATAAAATGTTGCCAAGTATGACAGTCACATATCAAAGTAAACTCTAAGTGTATCTACTATATAAAAGCAGCACAGAGTATAGCAGGAGACAGCATAACTCCGGAATTGCTAGAGCAATGTACTCAAAACTTGGTACACGTATGCCTTACAATCTGGGAACAAACACTGTGGGAGGTAGACATCCCTAGCACTCCTAGGGCTGGGACAGCAGCACAGAGTATGTCAGCAGACAGCATAACTGTGGAAGGCCTGGAGCAATTTACACCAAACTTGGTACACATCTGATTTACAATCTGCAAACAAACTCTGTGGGGGTTAAGGTGCATACACACGGAGCGATATAACTGAGCGATTTTGACTATATAGTCAAAATCGCTCAGAAAGTTAGTGCAGATCGCTCCGTGTGTATACAGGCAGCGATAGCGATGCGCGTCCCCGCTAGGTCGCTATCGCTGGGAAAAATAGTCAGTGCAGGCAAGTCAATTTTGGCTATGTCGCTGCAAAAGTTAGTCAAAATCGCTAATACTTTAAGAGGCCAGCGATTTTTCCCAGCGATAGCGATGTTGCAGGCGGCGGTGGTGCGGGCGGCGGCGGGTTGTGGCGGCGGTGCGGGCGGCGGCGGGTTGCGGTGGCGGTGTGGGCGACGGCGGTGCGGGCGGCGGCGGGTTGCGGCAGCGGTGCGGGCGGGGGAAATTTACCTTTATCTTGCAGAGTTTGGCAGCGGAGCGGTACCAGTTTCAAAAATGGCGCCTCAGCGTCATTTTTGAAATTCAAGATGGCTGCCGCGAGCCAATCACGGCTCGCCGCGTCATCGCCCCGCCCCCTCCCGCTGACTTATATAAGTCAGCGCGAGGCAGCGGCTTTCAGTCCGACGGCGGAGGAGGAGCGGAGAAGAGCTCCTGAAGATTGAAGACGCCGTGGAAGTCCTGGATGGGCGGCGGCTATGCAAAAGAGCTTAGCAGCCGCCGCCCACCAGGTGAAGATGCTGGAAGTCCTGGGAAGGCGGCGACCATGCAAAAGAGCTTAAAGGCCACCGCCTCCCAGGTGAAGACGTCGTGGAAGTCCTGGATGGGCGGCGGCTATGCAAAAGAGCTTAGCAGCTGCCGCCCACCAGGTGAAGACGCCGGAGCAAGACCCCAGAAGCCCTGGGGAGGTGGCGCCCCCCCAGGTGAAGACGCCGGAAGCCCTGGGAAGGCGGCGGCCATGCAAAAGAGCTTAAAGGCCGCCGCCTCCCAGGTGAAGACCCAGTTTAATAAAGGATTTTTTAAAGAACGTGTCGTGGTTTTTTTCCAATATTTTCTTTACAGGTGGAGTACAGGTGCCAGTGGGCCCTTTATGTCCGGGCATGCTGGAACTTGTGGTTCTCCAAGTGCCAGCATGCTGGGGCAGGCTTGCTGGGACCTGTAGGCCACCTGTAAAGAACAATATTACTATTGAAAGGCTATCAGCCTCCCATCCACCGCCCACGGATGGGGGGACAGCCTCGGGCTTCACCCCTGGCCCTTGGGTGGCTGGAGGGGGGGGACCCCTTGATTTAAGGGGTCCTCACTCCTCCAGTGTACCCCGGTGTGACTAGTTGGGGGGGTAATGGCACGGCCGCAGGGACCAATATAAAAGTGTCCCCCGGCTGTGGCATTATCTCCCTGGCTAGTGGAGCCCGGTGCTGGTTTTAGAAATACGGGGGACCCCTATGTCTTTTGTCCCCCGTATTTTTTAAACCAGGACCGGACGCAGGGCCCGGTGCTGGTTGTCTAAATATGGGGGAACCCTACTCATTTTTTCCTCTGTATTTTAACAACCAGGACTGGCTCAAAGAGCCCGAGGCTGGTTTTACATAGGAGGGGGGACCCCACGCAAATTATTTTTTTAACTTTTAGCTATTTAAATACCAGCCACCCTGTAAAATCGTCCTATATATGACACTCATCCCCTTATTTAAATGAGATAGTCAAAATCTCCCATAGCCAAAATCTCCCATAGCCAAAATCTCTTGCATAGTTAGACAGAATCTCTGGTAAAGTTAGTCAAAATCTCCTACTGCCAGTTCAAGGGAAAAGTTAGTCAAAATCTCTCATAGTCAAAATCTCTCCGTGTGTATGCACCTTTAGACACCCCTAGGGGTGGGACAGCAGCACAGAGTATGTCAGGAGACAGCATAACTCCTGAATGCCTGGACCAATTTACAACAAACTTGGTTCACATATGACTTGCAAGCTGGGAACAAACACTGTGGGGGTAAGACACCCCTAGCACCCCTAGGTGTGAGGCAGCAGCACAGAGTTTTTCAGCAGTCAGCATAACTCTGGAATGCCTGGAGCAATTTACACCAAACTTGCTACACATATGACTTACACTCTGGGAACAAACACTGTGGGGGTAACATACCACTAGCACCCCTATGGGTAGGCCAGCAGCACACTCTATATCAGTACATGCATGATATCTCAGTGATGACAAGGCTGCATGTGACAGGGCCAGTGACATGATGTGAGGAGGGGAATGGAGGCAGCAGGAAGCCACAGACTGAGAGTTGTATAGTGGGAAGAGCAGGATCCCTTGGGGCACCAAAAAGGGGTGCGGCCACTACACAAAGTGCATCAGGGAAGCAAGATATGCCTATATACTAGATCTCCAATCAATGTAAATGAACAAACTATCATTCTAATTTACCATCCTCATCCCGTACCAAAATACGGGTATTCAGCTATCTACTATGTTATTTATACTGTGTGTTTAATATTTACATGTATTTTTTGTAAACAGACATTCTTAAAATCTGGGGCAACGCCGGGTACTCCTGCTAGTATATACTAAATCATCTGTCACAGTAGCATTATTCTGAGTATACTGGAAGTCTCGCAACAGAATATTTATAGATGGAGTTTAAGATCATACATGTTAACATTCAACAATATGCTATGTCGCATGCCCTCTTATGGAGTCTATGTAAGTCATTAGCAAAACCAAATGCTCCGTCTACATACAGTACAGCGCAGGCACAAGGTCGTCATGCAATAAGTGATATGCCGGCCAGACTCTTATATCTAAGTTTCCTTTTGATGCTTGATCCAAATAATGTATCACTAACAATGACATTACTGTGAAGTGAAGGAGAGATGATTAGGATGGTCACCTGTAACACACATGCAATGTTTCTGTGACATGGAAAAACAATGGAAGAAATGTTATGGAGTCACCTTCATTGTTGTCCTAGTTGATAGGATAACCAGAAGAGTAGCTTTGGGTGGAGTGTCATGAGATGAAATGAAAACCAAAAAGTTATGTACCCTCCAAGTTCCGTTCTCAGCAGTTTGGCTGTCGGTACAGTGGTGCCACGTGGTGCCTCGTGGTGCCACATGGCACAGCCACGCTCACTGTCCACTCAACCTCTTTCCAACACGTCCAGCAGGTGTGAACAAGTTGAGTGGATATCATTACCTATTCCCTGTGAATGTCACCTTGCGGGCCCGCCTTACCGGTTTATATACGCTGGTATTGAATAATAAATTTCTAGTACACCAGCAAAAAAGACAACTCTTATTTCTTCTCCTCTTTATACGCTCATGGGTTACACAGGTTCTGTGGCTGATTAAACAAGGTGAAATGCAGACTTGAGGCCAGCCAGCCACAGAAACTGTATAATTCGTGAGTTTCCTGGTTTAATGGGATAGTATAGCGCTCTCTCTCTCTCTCTCTCTCTCTCTCTCTCTCTCTCTCTCTCTGTGTATGTATATATATATATATATATATATATATGTATAAACATATACACACACACACACACACACACACACACACCCACACACATAATGGAAAATTATTAATTCAGCTTCTTAGATAAAGAGCTTTATTTCCTTATAAAATATAAGCAGTGATTTAGTCTAGAAATTCCTGTCACTTATGTTTTCCCTTTACCTATATATTGAGGCACTTTACAACATTGCCTTATACTTCATTTTCTATACTTGTCTCATTTTTTTTAAACTAGAAACTCATGTATATCCAGTTGTAATTGATATAGAAAATGTATATGTAAGATAGCTGTAACTCTGTAGCTTTGCTGCTTGTTGCTGTGACATCACACCTAGCCTGTGACATCACTAGCCCGTGACATCACAATGCTTCATCCTGTAACATTCTATCTACAGCTGCTGACGTTTCCAGTTTCCATGCAGGAAGACAGGTAGGAGGAGGTGAGTCCTACATAGCAGGGTATGATGGAGGGGGTAAGGAAGACAGAGTGCAGTATAGTCCGCTGAAAGGCAAGACAAGATAGACAGAACAGGGAAAACAGGTACAAACACACATAAATAGGAGAAGTGCAGGAAGGAACGACATATTTAGGAATAAAAATGTAGCGTTACAGGAATAAAGAGGGCAGTATGGAGGATAAGCACACATACAGGGGATGCAGATAACCTGGGTCTCTATGAGGCAGGATCGTGGCTTTAGGATGAAAAAGTTAATAAAATAGATAAATGGGATATTGATAACTTTGAAAGTATCTTATTTGGTTTAAGGAAAATTGGGAAACTGGTTGACTCATGGACATTTTATTGTACTTAAACTAGTGCTATGCTTAATGATAGTCTTTTGTGGTTTTTTAGATCAACTGGCAAAGAGATTTGCAGAGTGTCGGGTGACCGGCAAAGAGATCTGCAAAGTGTCAGTTGAAGACGACGGGAGGGGTCGCAGAGGTAGCAATGACTGGAGTATAACATGCAGGAGGTAAGTTACCATTTTCTCTCTGCACATGTTACATCTGCCCCACCTGCAGTGCACATGGGGGGTAATTCCAAGTTGATCGCAGCAGGATTTTTGTTAGCAATTGGGCAAAACCATGTGCACTGCAGGGGAGGCAGATATAACATGTGCAAAGAGAGTTAGATTTGGGTGTGGTGTGTTCAATCTGCAATCTAAATTGCAGTGTAAAAATAAAGCAGCCAGTATTTACCCTGCACAGAAATAAAATAACCCACCCAAATCTAACTCTTTCTGCACATGTTATATCTGCCTCCCCTGCAGTGCACATGGTTTTGCCCAATTGCTATCAAAAATCCTGCTGCGATCAACTTGGAATTACCCCCATGGTTTTGTCCATTAGAGAACAAATTTGCTGCTGCGATCAGGTCTAAATTAGGCCCAGTGTATGATACTAACATGGTCCTAGCACTAGGGAAGATAAAACCTGGAGCAGATAACTTGGGTCTCTATGAGAAAGGATCTTGTGTTTTGGATAAAAAGTCAATAAAATAGATAAATTACAAATTAATAAAAATGAAAGTACGTAAAAAAAAGTAGTCGTATTATTATACACATAGTATGTCTGACCAGGAAATTCTGGTTATTTAGATCATCATTTGGCAAAGTTCTGGCAAAGAGATTTGCAGAGTGTTGGGTGACCGGCAAAGAGATCTGCAAAGTGTCAGTTGAAGACGACGGGAGGGGTCGCAAAGGAATTAATGACTGGAGAATAGCATGCAGGAGGTAAGTTACCATACTTGTGTAATTGTGTGTGTGGTGGGGGTATTGTGAGCACAGTACAAAACAGGGTCTATGGTGGGGGAGAGCGGACAATACAAAACATGCAGAAGGGGGCAACTTGGTACAGTACATACAGATGGTGTGGGGGCACAATACAAAAACATAGAAATTGTGGCGTACTCTATAGGACATATAGAGGAAGGACATACACTTTTGGGGGCTGCGAGATGTAGTACACACTGTAATACAGAAAAACAGGAAGGGTGGGAGAGCATGATACAGAACATACAGATCGGGGGAAGAACAATACAGATCGGGGGAGATAGTGAAATGGCTGACCTTTACAGTATATCAATAAACTGGGGGCAAGTATACAAAGCCTGGGAGAGTAATAAAGTGGAGAGAGATAAACTAACAACCAATCAGCTCCTAGTTGTCATTTTTCAAACACAGCCTGTAACATGGCAGTTAGGAGCTGATTGGCTGGTACTTTACCTCTCTCCACTTTATCGCTTTGCAGGGCTTAATACATCTCCCCCATAGAATAACCAAATGATGAAATGGTACAGAATGGTATAAATTATGTGAATTGGAGCTGTAACAAGTGACTGTTTCCCTATCTTTACATATAATAAAGTTGACATAGTCCTTTCCCTAGAGTCCTTCTCCTTACCGCTCAGGGGGCCTGATTCAGATGCGGACGCAGAACTGCTGTTGCACCAAGTGGCTCAATGCTTTTTCACTGTGCATGCGTGTAAGCTGCACTGCGCACAAAATGAAATCAAGATCACATAGAGCATCCCATTGCAAAGTGATTGACAGGAAGTCAGCATTTGAGGTGGTAACGGGGGTGGCTCACTGTATACAGGCGTGTCAGGTCCGTTCAAATGCCGTTCCATGTGCGTGCATAAATTACCCATTGCGACCTGTGTTGCTGCTGGAGAGCCCCCTGTGTCTAGGAGACTTGCTCAGCCTACGACTGCTCAGATTCACGATGCAATTGTGAACAGCAAGATTGCAACAGCGATCGCTTCAACAACCACAACTAAATCAGGCCCACAATTACACCATTATATTTTACTATTTTATCACATTTAACAACTAAGAGTCAGTTTCTCTCTCTGCTTGTTCTTCCAATAACAATGATTTTTCATCTCTTCCTCTTCGTCTACACGCAGTGGGTGATCCCTGAATAGCTGCCCTGGGAGGAGAGCTGCGGACACATGCTACAAATATTGGGACATATGCATTACCTATTAGGAGATGCGGTAAAGATGCCGGCTGTCGGGTTTACGGCAGTCAGAATACTGACACTGGGATCCCGACACTCTACAGAATCCCGACGTTGGAACTCCGAATGGGCAAGCGTACCGGCGCCCGTATCTCCATGATCATAGGTTTAGGGCTGGGCAAAGGGGGTTAGGTTTAGGCATCAGGCATGGGGGGAGGAGGGGGTGGTTAGGCTACGGGGGAGGGAGGGTTAGGTTTAGGCGCCAGGCGGGGGGGTTAGGTTTAGGCGTCAGGCGGGGGGAGGTTAGGGTTAGGCTGCAGGTGGGGGAAGGTTAGTGTTAGGCTGCAGGTGGGGGGAGGTTAGGGTTAGGCTGCAGATAGGGTTGGTTAAGCACCCCCAGGGGAGGTTAGGCTGCGTGGGAGGGAGGGTTAGGTTTAGGTATCAGGCGGGAGGGTTAGGTTTAGGCGTTAGGCAGGGGGGTTCAGTTTAGGCTGTGGGTGGAGGGAGCTTAGTGTTAGGCACCCCTGGGGGTGGTTAGGCTGCGGGGGATGGAGGGTTAGGTTTAGGCGTCAGGTGAGGGGGTTAAGTTTAGGCTGTGGGTGGGGGGAGGTTAAGGTTAGACTGCGGGTAGAGTTGGTTAGGGTTAGGCACCCCTGGCGGTGGTTAGGCTGCGGGGGAGGGAGGGTTAGGTTTAGGCATCAGGGATGGAGGAGGGGTGGTTAGGCTGCGGGAAAGGGAGGGTTATGTTTAGGCAGCAGGGATGGAGGTTAGGATTAGGCACCTTCGCGGGAGGGATAGGCACAAAGGGGGAGGTTAGGGATAGACTGCTTATAGGTAGGGTTAGGGGGGTGGGGAGAGGGTTAGGCATCAGGCTGAGGGGTTAGGGTTAGGCAGCGGGTGGGGGGGAGGATAGGGTTAGGGTTAGGAACCCCCGGGGGTGGTTAGGATGCGGGGGAGGGAGGGTTAGGTTAAGGCATCAGGTGGGGATATTAGGTTTAGGCATCAGGCAGGGGGTAGTTTTAGGCTATTGGTGGAGGGAGGTTAGGGTTAGGCAGCGGGGAAGGTTGGTTAGGTTTAGGCACCCCTGGGAGTGGTTAGGCTGTGGAGAAGGGAGGGTTAGGTTTAGGCATCAGGCGGGGGGTTAGGATTAGGCTGCGGGTGGGGGGAGGATAGGGTTAGGCTGCGGGTGGGGGGAAGTTAGGTTTAGGCTGCGGGTAGGGTGGGTTATGCACCCCCAGGAGTGGTTAGGCTGCGGGAAAGGGAGGGTTAGGTTTAGGCAGCAGGGACAAAGGTTAGGATTAGGCCCCTCCATGGTAGGGTTAGGCACAAAGGGGGAAGGTTAGGGTTACACTGTGGACAGGCAGGGTTAGGGGTGTGGGGAGATGGGAGAACACCCCTTACTCACCCCTGTCGGTCTTTTCTGTACTGGGATCCCGGCATCGGTACGACAACCACCGGGATCCCATGCGCTGGGATAGCATACTGACCCCTCTATTAGTACACCTCTTAATGCCCAGAGGGAAGGGCGATCCTGAAGCCATGGTTCCCCAGAGGTTTCCCCCCCAAGGGGGTTTTCCTCTCCTGAGTGCTGAAGGATGACTCTTTGTGAGTCCAGAGGTGTAGCTTTTATGCCATAATGAGTACCAATCTCATTCCCGTCCCTGCAATGTATAAGAAGTAAAATAATTGCTAATGCGATCCCTTTACTTCTGGGTTTAGACCCCGGCTGCGCTAGTTCACATGTGCAATCGTCAGACTGCGTATGTAAGAGCAGACAGTAATGCAGAGGGATCCCAAGGATCCTTCTCCTGGGAATTATTGCATAATGTAGCCCACAGGCTACAAAAGCCATTTAGAAATGGCATTAGCTGCCAGGCCAAGCTCAGAAATGCTTTGCATTCTGGAGCTTGGTGAGTTTCACAGTTTACCATCTGCCGTAGAAACTTTTGGTGGCTGCTTTTGTGTTCAAAATAGGATGAACGCAATAGATATATCAAATATCCATTGCAGTCCCCAATACATACATTCAGGGGCTGCTTAATATTTGTGGGCAGCCCCCAAAACCGACTGTTTTTGGAGATGTCTCGCAAATATTATTTATTAAATATTCCACTTAATAAACTTTTTATATTTTAACATAAACTAAAAAATAAGAATTTACTTACCGATAATTCTATTTCTCATAGTCCGTAGTGGATGCTGGGAACTCCGTAAGGACCATGGGGAATAGCGGCTCCGCAGGAGACTGGGCACAAAAGTAAAAGCTTTAGGACTACCTGGTGTGCACTGGCTCCTCCCCCTATGACCCTCCTCCAAGCCTCAGTTAGGATACTGTGCCCGGACGAGCGTACACAATAAGGAAGGATTTTGAATCCCGGGTAAGACTCATACCAGCCACACCAATCACACCGTACAACCTGTGATCTGAACCCAGTTAACAGTATGATAACAGAGGAGCCTCTGAAAAGATGGCTCACAACAATAATAACCCGATTTTTTGTAACAATAACTATGTACAAGTATTGCAGACAATCCGCACTTGGGATGGGCGCCCAGCATCCACTACGGACTATGAGAAATAGAATTATCGGTAAGTAAATTCTTATTTTCTCTGACGTCCTAGTGGATGCTGGGAACTCCGTAAGGACCATGGGGATTATACCAAAGCTCCCAAACGGGCGGGAGAGTGCGGATGACTCTGCAGCACCGAATGAGAGAACTCAAGGTCCTCCTCAGCCAGGGTATCAAATTTGTAGAATTTAGCAAACGTGTTTGCCCCTGACCAAGTAGCTGCTCGGCAAAGTTGTAAAGCCGAGACCCCTCGGGCAGCTGCCCAAGATGAGCCCACCTTCCTTGTGGAATGGGCTTTTACAGATTTTGGCTGTGGCAGGCCTGCCACAGAATGTGCAAACTGAATTGTACTACAAATCCAACGAGCAATAGTCTGCTTAGAAGCAGGAGCACCCAGCTTGTTGGGTGCATACAGGATAAACAGCGAGTCAGATTTCCTGACTCCAGCCGTCCTGGAAACATATATTTTCAGGGCCCTGACTACGTCCAGCAACTTGGAGTCCTCCAAGTCCCTAGTAGCCGCAGGTACCACAATAGGCTGGTTCAAGTGAAATGCTGAAACCACCTTAGGGAGAAATTGAGGACGAGTCCTCAATTCTGCCCTGTCCGTATGAAAAATTAGGTAAGGGCTTTTATAGGATAAAGCCGCCAATTCTGAGACACGCCTGGCTGAAGCCAGGGCTAACAGCATTACCACTTTCCAAGTGAGATATTTTAAGTCCACAGTGGAGAGTGGTTCAAACCAATGTGATTTTAGGAACCCCAAAACTACATTGAGATCCCAAGGTGCCACTGGAGGCACGAAAGGAGACTGTATATGCAGTACCCCCTTGACAAACGTCTGAACTTCAGGAACTGAAGCCAGTTCTTTCTGGAAGAAAATCGACAGGGCCGAAATTTGAACCTTAATGGACCCTAATTTTAGGCCCATAGACAGTCCTGTTTGCAGGAAATGCAGGAAACGACCCAGTTGAAATTCCTCTGTAGGGGCCTTCCTGGCCTTGCACCACGCAACATATTTACGCCAAATACGGTGATAATGCTGCACAGTTACATCCTTCCTGGCTTTGATCAGGGTAGGGATGACTTCATCCGGAATGCCTTTTTCCTTCAGGATCCGGCGTTCAACCGCCATGCCGTCAAACGCAGCCGCGGTAAGTCTTGGAACAGACAGGGTCCCTGCTGGAGCAGGTCCTTTCTTAGAGGTAGAAGCCACGGGTCCTCTGTGAGCATCTCTTGAAGTTCCGGGTACCAAGTCCTTCTTGGCCAATCCGGAGCCACGAGTATAGTCCTTACTCCTCTCCTTCTTATGATTCTCAGTACCTTGGGTATGAGAGGCAGAGGAGGGAACACATACACTGACTGGTACACCCACGGTGTTACCAGAGCGTCCACAGCTATTGCCTGAGGGTCCCTTGACCTGGCGCAATACCTGTCCAGTTTTTTGTTGAGGCGGGACGCCATCATTACCACCTTTGGTTTTTCCCAACGGTTCACAATCATGTGGAAGACTTGTGGGTGAAGTCCCCACTCCCCCGGGTGGAGGTCGTGTCTGCTGAGGAAGTCTGCTTCCCAGTTGTCCACTCCCGGAATGAACACTGCTGACAGTGCTATCACATGATTTTCCGCCCAGCGAAGAATCCTTGCAACTTCCGTCATTGCCCTCCTGCTTCTTGTGCCGCCCTGTCTGTTTACGTGGGCGACTGCCGTGATGTTGTCTGACTGGATCAGCACCGGCTGACCATGAAGCAGAGGTCTTGCTAGGCGTAGAGCATTGTAGATGGCCCTTAGCTCCAGGATATTTATGTGAAGTGATGTCTCCAGGCTTGACCACAAGCCCTGGAAATTTCTTCCCTGTGTGACTGCTCCCCAGCCTCTCAGGCTGGCATCCGTGGTCACCAGGACCCAGTCCTGAATGCCGAATCTGCGGCCCTCTAGAAGATGAGCACTCTGCAACCACCACAGGAGAGACACCCTTGTCCTTGGTGACAAGATTATCCGCTGATGCATCTGAAGATGCAACCCGGACCATTTGTCTAGCAGATCCCACTGGAAGGTTCTTGCGTGGAATCTGCCGAATGGGATTGCTTCGTAAGAAGCAACCATCTTTCCCAGGACCCTTGTGCATTGATGCACTGAGACTTGGCCTGGTTTTAGGAGATTTCTGACTAGTTCGGATAACTCCCTGGCTTTCTCCTCCGGGAGAAACACCTTTTTCTGGACTGTGTCCAGGATCATCCCTAGGAATAGAAGTCGTGTCGTCGGGATCAGCTGAGATTTTGGAATATTGAGAATCCAACCGTGCTGGCGCAGCACTATCTGAGATAGTGCTACCCCGACTTCCAACTGTTCCCTGGATCTTGCCCTTATCAGGAGATCGTCCAAGTAAGGGATAACTAAAACTCCCTTCCTTCGAAGGAGTATCATCATTTCGGCCATTACCTTGGTAAAGACCCGGGGTGCCGTGGACAATCCAAACGGCAGCGTCTGAAACTGATAGTGACAGTTCTGTACCACAAACCTGAGGTACCCTTGGTGAGAAGGGTAAATTGGGACATGTAGGTAAGCATCTTTGATGTCCAGAGACACCATATAGTCCCCGTCTTCCAGGTTTGCAATCACTGCTCTGAGTGACTCCATCTTGAATTTGAATCTTTGTATGTAAGTGTTCAAGGATTTTAGGTTTAAAATTGGTCTCACCGAGCCGTCCGGCTTCGGTACCACAAATAGTGTGGAATAGTACCCCTTTCCCTGTTGTAGGAGGGGTACCTGCTGGGAATACAGCTTGTGAATGGCTTCCAATACTGCCTCCCTGTCTGAGGGAGACGTCGGTAAAGCAGACTTTAGAAAACGGCGAGGGGGAGACGTCTCGAATTCCAATTTGTACCCCTGAGATACCACTTGAAGGATCCAGGGGTCCACTTGCGAGTGGGCCCACTGCGCACTGAACTTCTTGAGACGGGCCCCCACCGTGTCTGTTTGTAAAGCCCCAGCGTCATGCTGAGGACTTTGCGGAGGCGGGAGAGGGCTTTTGTTCCTGGGAACTGGCTGTTTGTTGCAGCCTTTTTCCTCTCCCTCTGCCACGGGGCAGAAATGAGGCGCCTTTTGCCCGCTTGCCCTTATGGGGCCGAAAGGACTGCGCCTGATAGTACGGCGTCTTCTTAGGTTGAGAAGCTACCTGGGGTAAAAATGTGGATTTTCCAGCAGTTGCCGTGGCTACCAGGTCTGACAGACCTACCCCAAATAACTCCTCCCCCTTATAAGGCAATACTTCCATGTGCCTTTTAGAATCCGCATCACCTGACCACTGCCGCGTCCATAAACCTCTTCTAGCAGAAATGGACAGCGCGCTAACTCTTGATGCCAGTCGGCAAATATCCCTCTGTGCATCACGCATATATTGTAACAGTTGTATCCAATGATATGCGCAATGAAACTAGAAGTGCAGCTATATCTAGTGTAAAAAGAAGTGACCCCACACTTCAAGAGTGAACAATAGTAGAAAAGAAATATTACACTTGAAAGTTAGCGCTCATCAAAGTTATCATATAAAATAGAAATTGCTGGTAAATATTTCATTCACCCTTATTGGTAGGTAGATCCTCATGAGATGGTGAGACAGTTTGCACTCTAGATGTTCCTCAAATCACCAATAATTCAAACACAGTAAGTGAATGTCCCAAGAGACCTGCAATGATAGATGCCTCTTTCTCCAATTGAATGGAATTGGGAAATACAAGGCACCATTAAACAACGACCATAGTGTAGTATTTTGTTAAAAACACGCACTGGTTTTAATACACCGATAAAACTTACAAGAAGTTAAAAGAACATAAGCATATAATAAAGTCCATAGGACAACACAGATGGTATATCACCCAGGAAATCATTGCAGCCCCGGCAGATGGAAAGGGAAGACGTGCACTATCTCTCCAGAAGTCCAGTAACATGCAGGATAACTGAAGATGGTTGTGTCCAAAATGTCCAAGGATCAATTCAGATTAAAAGCAAGAGCCACGCTTAACGCGTATCGGACCCAGTGTCCTTCATCAGAAGCGTGGTTGTACTGGCTCAAGGAAATGCTTTTAAACCCCATGTGGTAATGAACACAGCTGAATCCTATGAGTGTCTGTTCATTTCGCTCCAGGATGCGCCCCTCCGCGATCGCAACCGGAAACCGGAAGTAGTAAGAGCGGGTCACGTGCGTTCCAATGACCGGAAGTCGCGTCTTTGGCTCACTTGCGCTCATACCGTGGATATCCTTGCTGTGATACATTCCATTACCTCGGAAACACAATGGATAGTAGACTAGTCCTCCAATCTAATAGTCCCATATTGATATAGAATGTTCCAAACTTACAAAGGTCCCAATAATGATCCATACAAGAAAAAAAGAAAAAATACAGCAATTACCAGCCTTATATAGTGTTCACTCTAGGAGTGAAAAGGGGCAGGGCGCCGGACTCAGGGGGGCACATGCTTCGCCGCGCGCGTGTCCGAAATGGGGGCGCGGCCACGCCTCCGTCATTTTAGGGGGCGGTGCGGCCCACAGACGCTACTATAGAGAGCGTCTGTGGCCGCCGACGTCACTGTTGGGGGCGTGCCCAGCACCTCCGTCGGTGCTGGGCTTCCCCCAGCCCTCTCCCAATGCGTGAATTGATGCCGCGCGCATGCGCACGGCATCTATACACGCCGGGAGGGCAGGGGGCAGGGCGGGTTTTGCCTGTTAAAAAACGGGCAGGGCGCGGCGCCCTGCTAAAACAGCCTAGAGTGAACACTACTTATATGTATATATAAAATGTATATATAGAACAATTTTTTACAAAAAATGTCAATTTAATAGCAATTAACCTCCCAAGTTATAGCTATAAAGTACATGAAAGAACAGTCTTTTAATAAACCGTCCGGATATATACAGTATAAAAAACAATGAAAGATGTGCGGATGGGCTAAGTGAGAAAACATTTAAGTTCAAATTCCCCATTGAGTCCCTGTGGACTAAGGGTACCCAAACGATGGATGGACTTCATCTCAGCTTGAGAGAGTCTTTTTTCTAGGTCCCTAGTCCTCCACTTTTGTTGGACCACTTCTATTGCCCAAAAATTCCTCAATGAGCATGGGTTGGAATTATGTGTTCTTTTAAAATGTGCAGAGACATGATGAGATTCAAGGCCCTTTCGAATGTTATATATGTGTTCAGCCCACCTTACCTTGGCACTCCTACCCGTTTTGCCAACGTAGGCCAGGCCACATACACATTCGAGTACATATATGATATTTTTAGTGTGGCACGTGATAAAATCACGAATGGGATATACACGGCCATTCACGGTATATTCCGTGAATTTTCTTACAGGAACCCTGACTGTCTTGCACATTAAACAATCTCCGCAATGGTGAAAACCTTTAGTTCTTATGCTCTGTCTCAATTCCATGTCTAGGCTACTTCTTACTAATTTGTTTTTAAGAGATTGAGATCTCCTATAAATAAAGGTGGGTTTGTCAGGCAGTAAGTTTCCTATTACTGTGTCTTGTTTTAGAATACTCCAGTTATTCTTAAAGATTTTTTCTATACCTTTAAAGGATCTACTATACTGACTGACAAAGGCCCATTTAAATCTATCATCTGCATTGGGAGTTTTCTCCTTAATCTTCAGTAATTGGGACCTATCTGTCTTCTCTACCCTTTCCCTTGCTGACTCCAGGGTGTTTGTTGAATACCCTTTTTGTCGTAAACGGTCTGTAAGTTCATTCAATTGCTGATTACATACAGTTACATCAGAACAGTTTCTTTTAACACGTGTATATTGGCTGAATGGTATCCCATCCAGCCAGTTTGCGTGATGTTGACTTGTTCTGTCAATAAAGCTGTTGGAGTCTGTCTGTTTCCTAAAGGTTTTTGACTGAACTTCTCCGTTACAGATATAAATACTCAAGTCCAAAAAGGACACTTCGTTCTGGCTTTGAGTAAATGTAAATTTAATATTCATGTTATTTAAATTAAGCTCAGCACAAAACAGACGCAGTGATTCTCCGTCACCACGCCATACAAACAGGACGTCATCGATATAGCGCCGCCAGGACACCAGGCCCGCCATCAGGACACCTCCCTGCCATATTTGGATGTCCTCCCAGTACGCCATAAATAAATTGGCGTAACTGGGGGCGAACCTGGTGCCCATGGCGGTGCCAATCCGCTGCAGATAGAACGCACCATCAAAGAAAAAATAGTTGTTAAGTAAAATGAACTTAATGCTATCCAGAATGAATGTCTTGATGGATTCACTATAACTGCTCTTGTTCAAAAAATGTGAAACCGCAGTGAGCCCTTGCTCCAGTTCAATAATAGTGTATAATGTACACACATCCGCTGTACACAAATAATCACCTATAGCATAATTATAACTTGTTAGGCTTCTCAATATATCGCCTGTATCTTTTACAAAAGAACGTGTGGATACCACCAAAGGCTGTAAGTAGTGATCCACCATTGCTGAGAGATTACTGGTAAGGCTGTTACAACCAGACACTATTGGTCGCCCCGGTGGGTGGAGGGGGTCCTTATGAACTTTCGGGAGGATGTATATGGTGGGGGTGGCAGGGTCCTTAATATTCAAAAAATCATGTTCACTTTTTGAAATAATCTCATTCTCTAATGCTCGCGTGCTAAGATCCAGTAATGCTTTTGCAATACGTGCAGTTGGATCAGTTTTGAGTTTTTGATAGGTACCCCCATCATTAAGCTGTTTATACACCTCCTTCATATAGGTATCTTTTTTCATAAGGACCACCCCTCCACCCTTATCCGCAGGCTTGATAATCAGATCTTTATCATCTTTCAAGGACCGAATGGCCTCAAATTCCTTCTTTGTCAGATTGGGCTTACTTCTTTTAGTGTCCTTCTGTATCGCTTTCTCAATTTCTGCACACACCACTTTATTGAATACTTCTAGACAATTCCCTCTAGATTGAATAGGGTAAAAAGTGGAAGGTGCTTTAAACCGAGAGACTACCACTTCATTCTCCCCCTCTGTGGCAGTGTTTTCCTTAGTTTGGAAAAAAAATTTAATGGTAAGCTTTCGAATAAATTTCTGTACGTCTAAAAAGACGTCAAAAGAATTAGGCCTACTGGATGGAGCGAAATTAAGACCTTTCTGTAATACATTTACTTCATGGGTGGTAAGAGATCTTTCAGACAAATTAATGATTTTTCCTTCCAATGATGTACCAGTGGAGGGATCTGTACTATAAATGATGGTGGGTTCCACACCTTGATTACTAACTTCTATATTATCGACCAAGGTTATATTATTACCTGATCTTTTTCTCTTTTTTGGTCTCTTTCCTGCCCTTGTACCTCTTCTGGTCTTTTTAATGATATTAGGTACTACCTTCTGTTCAGAGGAGTCCTTTGGCCTAAGTCTAAAAAAGACGAATTGTCTCTATTTCTCTCACTTAATGGCATAAACCTGTTAGAAGTTTTGACCTCCTCCGGTTTAGCTGGAGTGTTTATTTTTCTAAACCTTTGGTGAAATCCATCTCGCCTGTCATGATCATAGTAAAAATCAGATCTAGATTCTCGTTCCCTCCACTGATTTCTATATTGCCCATTATCGATATTGTCATTTTCTCTGGTATAATAATCAGGGAATCTCTTACCCTGATTGGATTGAAACTTTCTATTCTTTCTCCATTGTAGGGAATTTTCTAATCTAGAATTTGATTTGTAAGGACCTGTCCACTTTGAAACATCATTTAATCGATTGGTATTGTTCCTTATATTTCTACCTATCCCCCTCTTTTGGGGCGTTTTCTGTTCAATGTCTCTAACTGGAGCAGACACTGGATCCAAATTAATAGGTAATTCTATACAACTATCCCTTTTAAACTTCTTTTGTTTTCTCTCCCTCAATTCATTAGTACTTTTATTCATTTTTAACAATAGGGATTTCTCCAACGTGCCAAATTCCTCCAAATCCTTATATGGATGTATGAGGGTTTGGAGAACAGTAATTTCATCATTTAATTTTACCAAAGTGACCTTCCTCTCTTTAATAATAAGGTCTATTAAAGAGGATGAACAGGAATCTAAAATGTTATCCCATTCTTCCCTGAACTCAGGGTCCAATGAGTTAAAAGAAGGAGGTTTTGATATTTTTAACCCTTTCGGTATAATGTGTGCCTCCTGGTAATGCTCCAAGGTCACTACCTCCCACCATATTCTATTTTCCTTCAACATTACCCCTTCCAATTTCTTAAATGCAGAGCTAAGATTCTCATCATTAACCTCTATATTTTCACCAGTTTCAAGAAACATGGTTTTTAACAAATCTTTTCTGGTTTCCCTAAATTTAAACATGATTGCAGCAAACACTGAAGACTGGGATAAAGAATAACAATATTGTAACAGTTGTATCCAATGATATGCGCAATGAAACTAGAAGTGCAGCTATATCTAGTGTAAAAAGAAGTGACCCCACACTTCAAGAGTGAACAATAGTAGAAAAGAAATATTACACTTGAAAGTTAGCGCTCATCAAAGTTATCATATAAAATAGAAATTGCTGGTAAATATTTCATTCACCCTTATTGGTAGGTAGAGCCTCATGAGATGGTGAGACAGTTTGCACTCTAGATGTTCCTCAAATCACCAATAATTCAAACACAGTAAGTGAATGTCCCAAGAGACCTGCAATGATAGATGCCTCTTTCTCCAATTGAATGGAATTAGGAAATACGAGGCACCATTAAACAACGACCATAGTGTAGTATTTTGTTAAAAACACGCACTGGTTTTAATACACCGATAAAACTTACAAGAAGTTAAAGGAACATAAGCATGTAGTATAATCCATAGGGCAACACAGATGGTATATCACCCAGGAAATCACTGCAGCCCCAGCAGATGGAAAGGGAAGACGTTCCTCAAATCACCAATAATTCAAACACAGTAAGTGAATGTCCCAAGAGACCTGCAATGATAGATGCCTCTTTCTCCAATTGAATGGAATTGGGAAATACAAGGCACCATTAAACAACGACCATAGTGTAGTATTTTGTTAAAAACACGCACTGGTTTTAATACACCGATAAAACTTACAAGAAGTTAAAAGAACATAAGCATATACTAAAGTCCATAGGACAACACAGATGGTATATCACCCAGGAAATCATTGCAGCCCCGGCAGATGGAAAGGGAAGACGTGCACTATCTCTCCAGAGGTCCAGTAACATGCAGGATAACTGAAGATGGTTGTGTCCAAAATGTCCAAGGATCAATTCAGATTAAAAGCAAGAGCCACGCTTAACGCGTATCGGACCCAGTGTCCTTCATCAGAAGCGTGGTTGTACTGGCTCAAGGAAATGCTTTTAAACCCCATGAGGTAATGAACACAGCTGTATCCTATGAGTGTCTGTTCATTTCGCTCCAGGACGCGCCCCTCCGCGATCGCAACCGGAAACCGGAAGTAGTAAGAGCGGGTCACGTGCGTTCCAATGACCGGAAGTCGCGTCTTTGGCTCACTTGCGCTCATACCGTGGATATCCTTGCTTTATAGGAGATCTCAATCTCTTAAAAACAAATTAGTAAGAAGTAGCCTAGACATTCAATTGGAGAAAGAGGCATCTATCATTGCAGGTCTCTTGGGACATTCACTTACTGTGTTTGAATTATTGGTGATTTGAGGAACGTCTTCCCTTTCCATCTGCTGGGGCTGCAGTGATTTCCTGGGTGATATACCATCTGTGTTGTCCTATGGATTATACTACATGCTTATGTTCCTTTAACTTCTTGTAAGTTTTATCGGTGTATTAAAACCAGTGCGTGTTTTTAACAAAATACTACACTATGGTCGTTGTTTAATGGTGCCTCGTATTTCCTAATTCCATTCAATTGGAGAAAGAGGCATCTATCATTGCAGGTCTCTTGGGACATTCACTTACTGTGTTTGAATTATTGGTGATTTGAGGAACATCTAGAGTGCAAACTGTCTCACCATCTCATGAGGATCTACCTACCAATAAGGGTGAATGAAATATTTACCAGCAATTTCTATTTTATATGATAACTTTGATGAGCGCTAACTTTCAAGTGTAATATTTCTCATCACGCATATATAGAAATGCATCCTTCAAATGCTCTATAGTCAGTAATATACTGTCCCTATCTAGGGTATCAATATTTTCAGTCAGGGAATCCGACCACGCCAGGCCCGCACTGCACATCCAGGCTGAGGCGATTGCTGGTCGCAGTATAACACCCGTGTGAGAGTATATACATTTTAGGATATTCTCCAGCTTTCTATCGGCAGGTTCCTTTAGGGCGGCCGTATCAGGAGAGGGTAGTGCTACCTGTTTTGACAAACGTGTGAGCGCTTTATCCACCCTAGGGGGTGTTTCCCAACGTGCCCTATCCTCTGGCGGGAAAGGGTACGATGCCAATAACCTTTTAGGAATTATCAGTTTTTTATCGGGGGAAACCCACGCCTCATCACACACTACATTTAATTCCTCGGATACAGGAAAAACTACAGGCAGTTTTTTCTCACCAAACATAATACCCTTTTTAGTGGTACTTGTATTATCAGAGATATGCAATACATTTTTCATTGCTTCAATCATGTAACGTGTGGCCCTAGTGGAAGTCACGTTTGTCTCCTCATCATCGACACTGGAGTCAGTATCCGTGTCTGTGTCTGCCATTTGAGGTAACGGGCGTTTTAAAGCCCCTGATGGCGTTTGAGACCCTGGGACAGGCACAAGCTGAGTAGCCGGCTGTCTCATGTCGTCAACTGTCTGTCGTAAAGAGCTGACACTGTCACGCAATTCCTTCCATAAGCTCATCCACTCAGGTGTCGACTCCCTAGTGGGTGACAACTGTATAATAGGCAATTGCTCCGCCTCCATCTCATTTTCCTCCTCAAACATGTCGACACAATCATACCGACACACCGCACACACACAGGGAATGCTCTGATAGAGGACAGGACCCCACTAGCCCTTTGGGGAGACAGAGGGAGAGTATGCCAGCACACACCAGAGCGCTATATATAAACAGGAATACCACTATAAAATGTGCTTTTCCCTTTATAGCTGCTGTAAGTATCAAAACTGCGCCAAATTAGTGCCCCCCCTCTCTTTTTTACCCTTTTCTGTAGTGCAGGACTGCAGGGGAGAGTCAGGGAGACGTCCTTCCAGCGGAGCTGTGATGGAAAATGGCGCCTGTGTGCTGAGGAGATAGGCTCCGCCCCCTTCTCGGCGGCCTTTTCTCCCGCTTTTTTGTAAGTTCTGGCAGGGGTTAAAATACATCCATATAGCCCTGGGGGTTATATGTGGTGTATTTATGCCAGCCAAGGTGTTTTACATTGCTGCTCAGGGCGCCCCCCCCTAGCGCCCTGCACCCTCAGTGACCGGAGTGTGAAGTGTGCCTGAGTAACAATGGCGCACAGCTGCAGTGCTGTGCGCTACCTTGTTGAAGACTGATGTCTTCTGCCGCCGATTTTTCCGGACCTCTTCTTGTTTCTGGCTCTGTAAGGAGGCCGGCGGCGCGGCTCTGGGACCGAGCTCCGAGGCTGGGCCTGTGTTCGGTCCCTCTGGAGCTAATGGTGTCCAGTAGCCTAAGAAGCCCAATCCACTCTGCACGCAGGTGAGTTCGCTTCTTCTCCCCTTAGTCCCTCGATGCAGTGAGCCTGTTGCCAGCAGGTCTCACTGAAAATAAAAAACCTAAAACTAAAACTTTCACTAAGAAGCTCAGGAGAGCCCCTAGTGTGCACCCTTCTCGGCCGGGCACAAAAATCTAACTGAGGCTTGGAGGAGGGTCATAGGGGGAGGAGCCAGTGCACACCAGGTAGTCCTAAAGCTTTTACTTTTGTGCCCAGTCTCCTGCGGAGCCGCTATTCCCCATGGTCCTTACGGAGTTCCCAGCATCCACTAGGACGTCAGAGAAAATGGTTTTTTTTTTATTAATTGACTGAGTCTCCCGTCTTTACTAAATGCTAATTTCACAGGGTCCGCAAATTATTACTGATATGACTGTTACTCTACTGCAGCCAGACATGTATTTTATATGCAGCACTCTTAGGGAGATGTATCAAGCCTTGGAGAGAGATAAAGTGCAGATGTCCAAACCACCCAATCATCTTCTGTCACTTATCTAGCACAGTACATGAAATGATACCTGTAGTTAGAACCTTCATTTGATTTGGGCAAATACTCAACTTTATGTCTCTGCACGGCTTGATACATCTCCCGGAAAATATAATGTCTTCCTTTCACTTAATTAACAAGTTCAATTAATTAATTGTCTTGGAAACAGGGTAAGAAATTCACAGTATAAGATAATGTTATAAAGGCTTGTCAATATCTCCTGGTACATTTACATTGATTTATCATTCACATTTCTTCCATGCCAGACAGGGGCGGATTGGGAACGTAAAGTGGCCCTGGAAATATATGAAAAGTGGCCACATGTAGGTTGGAGTACTGTAAGTCAGCTATAAGCGGGGCCCAACACAAATTGGGCTTAAGCAAATTGTTAGCATTACCCACAGTGGTAGTAAGCAAGGCTAATGCAGCATGGTAGGCAGTCACAGCACCAGCAGTAAGATCGTGTCACAGGAGGTGGAGATCACACTGGTGGGTGGGGCATTGCACTTGTAGTCAGTCACATCACCTACAGGAGAATCATGTCACAGGAGGTGGAGATCACACCAGTAGGGGAGGCATTGTACTGGTAGGCAGTAACAACAGCACCAGCAGAAGGATCGTGTCACAGGAGGTGGAGATCACACCAGTAGGGGAGGCATTGTACTGGTAGGCAGTCACAGTACCTATGGTAGCTACACCCCTATATATAATACATGTAACTGTGACAGGGAAGGTGGCCGCTCTCAGCTCTGGGCCCCATAGTAGCTAGCTGCACTCCCTGCACCTATGGTAGCTACACCCTTGTATATAACACATGTAACTGTGACAGGGAAGGTGGCCCCTCTCAGCTGTGGGTCCCAAAGCAGCTGCACCTATGGTAGCTACACCCTGCATATAACACATGTAATTGTGACAGGGAAGGTTGCCCGTCTGAGCTCTGCATAGCAGCTGCAATCCCTGCACTTATGGTAGCTACGTCCTTGTAAATAACACATATAACTGTGACAGGGAAGGTGGCCCCTCTCAGCTGTGGGTCCCAAAGCAGCTGCACCTATGGTAGCTACACCCTGCATACAACACATGTAATTGTGACAGGGAAGGTTGCTCCTCTCAGCTCTGCATAGCAGCTGCAATCCCTGCACCTATGGTAGCTACGCCCTTGGCGAGCCCGCATGGGCTCTGTTGCACTCATATCCCCACCGGCAATCTGGCGGCTAGGATCCCGGCATCAGGATGCTGACTGCTGGGATCCCAACCGCCGGTTACACGATGCCAACGCATGATAGAGCATATGGTACTTGCCTATTCTCCCTCAATGTCTTGGAGACTCCAGGATAGCAGGCACCAAGGTGTAGGCATATCTTCAGTAACGCCTCAGTTCCACACGCTGATGCCCACTTCCCATGTGAAGTGACCAGTCCAGGCGAGCTGATGACGCTATTCCTGCTGAATCCCATCATCATGGCCCCTTCCCCCGCTTTACAATGATGTAATCGTGGCTTTATATACTGTGCCTTGATGATGCGATTCTGCTGTCATGCCCCTGCACTGCCCACATGGTTGTGCCATTCCCCTCCCAGCTGGCAGCCAAGAACTTGGTAAGTGTGTGATATCTGGGCCCTGTAGCTCACCAGCAAAAAAGTATCTATTTTTTAACCATTTCATCACCCCCACATCCGCTGCATACAATGGGGTCTATGTACTAAGCCTTGGAGAGAGATAAAGTGGATGGAGATAAAGTACCAGCCAATCAGCTCCTGTCATTTTTCAAACCCAGCCTATAATATGACCATTAGCAGCTGATTGGCTGGTACTTATCTCCATCCACTTTATCTCTCTCCAAGGCTTAGTAAATAGACTCCAGTATTTGTAACGAGCCCCGGTGCTTTAGCCTACCAAACACCCACCACCACCAATTTTGCAACTAAACACTGTAAAGCATGAGAGGACGTGGGCTGTTATCCGATGTCTCCACTGTACAGCTGGCCACACGCAGGCCCATCCCGCCTCTGGAGCTGCGGCCCAGGATTATTGATCAATTTGACCTCACACCTGGATGGCCAAACCTGACATGGACCAGTAAAACAGCCCCATGGGGTTTCTGGAGGATCCATGGGGCCAATTCAGACCTGATCGCTCGCTAGCTGTTTTTTGCAGTCCTGAGTTCACATAGTCGCTGCCCACCGGGGAGTGTATTTTAGCTGTGTAAGTGTGCGATTGCATGTGTAGCCGAGCGGTACAAAAAGATGTTGTGCAGTTTCTGAGTAGCTGCTGCGATCACCTCAACCTATCTGGGATCGGAATTCACGTCAGACACCCGCCCTGCAAACGCTTGGGAACGCCTGCGTTTTTCCAACCACTCCCAGAAAATGGTCCGTTGACACCCACAAATGCCTTCTTCCTGTCAATCTCCTTGCGATCGCCCATGCGAATGGATTCTTTGCACAAACCCATCGCAGAGCAATGAACCTCTTTGTACCTGTGCGATGTGCCTGCACATTGCGTTGCATGCGCAGTTCTGACCTGATGGCAGCGCTGCAAAAAACGCTAGCAAACGATCAGATCTGAATTAGGCCCTATAAACACTGTGTTATGCGCACATTAAGTGGTATAAATGAAAATGTATGGAACATGAGTAGTTAACATGAATTAAAAACAAATCATCACATTATAATGAAGTCCAGTAAACATGACACAATGGGAGTTGTAGTGCACCAAGGTCCTCCTAGACAGATCCGCACATGACATTCCACCATGCACTGGGCTCAGCCACCAAGCATCCCTGGAACTTGTTATAAAATGTTGCCAAGTATGACAGTCACATATCAAAGTAAACTCTAAGTGTATCTACTATATAAAAGCAGCACAGAGTATATCAGGAGACAGCATAACTCCGGAATTGCTAGAGCAATGTACTCAAAACTTGGTACACGTATGCCTTACAATCTGGGAACAAACACTGTGGGAGGTAGACATCCCTAGCACTCCTAGGGCTGGGACAGCAGCACAGAGTATGTCAGCAGACAGCATAACTGTGGAAGGCCTGGAGCAATTTACACCAAACTTGGTACACATCTGATTTACAATCTGCAAACAAACTCTGTGGGGGTTAGACACCCCTAGGGGTGGGACAGCAGCACAGAGTATGTCCGGAGACAGCATAACTCCTGAATGCCTGGACCAATTTACAACAAACTTGGTTCACATATGACTTGCAAGCTGGGAACAAACACTGTGGGGGTAAGACACCCCTAGCACCCCTAGGTGTGAGGCATCAGCACAGAGTTTTTCAGCAGTCAGCATAACTCTGGAATGCCTGGAGCAATTTACACCAAACTTGCTACACATATGACTTACACTCTGGGAACAAACACTGTGGGGGTAACATACCACTAGCACCCCTATGGGTAGGCCAGCAGCACACTCTATATCAGTACATGCATGATATCTCAGTGATGACAAGGCTGCATGTGACAGGGCCAGTGACAGAGTTGTATAGTGGGAAGAGCAGGATCCCTTGGGGCACCAAAAAGGGGTGCGGCCACTACACAAAGTGCATCAGGGAAGCAAGATATGCCTATATACTAGATCTCCAATCAACGTAAATGAACAAACTATCATTCTAATTTACCATCCTCATCCCGTACCAAAATACGGGTATTCAGCTATCTACTATGTTATTTATACTGTGTGTTTAATATTTACATGTATTTTTTGTAAACAGATATTCTTAAAATCTGGGGCAACGCCGGGTACTCCAGCTAGTATATACTAAATCATCTGTCACAGTAGCATTATTCTGAGTATACTGGAAGTCTCGCAACAGAATATTTATAGATGGAGTTTAAGATCATACATGTTAACATTCAACAATATGCTATGTCGGCATGCCCTCTTATGGAGTCTATGTAAGTCATTAGCAAAACCAAATGCTCCGTCTACATACAGTACAGCGCAGGCACAAGGTCGTCATGCAATAAGTGATATGCCGGCCAGACTCTTATATCTAAGTTTCCTTTTGATGCTTGATCCAAATAATGTATCACTAACAATGACATTACTGTGAAGTAAAGGAGAGATGATTAGGATGGTCACCTGTAACACACATGCAATGTTTCTGTGACATGGAAAAACAATGGAAGAAATGTTATGGAGTCACCTTCATTGTTGTCCTAGTTGATAGGATAACCAGAAGAGTAGCTTTGGGTGGAGTGTCATGAGATGAAATGAAAACCAAAAAGTTATGTACCCTCCAAGTTCCGTTCTCAGCAGTTTGGCTGTCGGTACAGTGGTGCCACGTGGTGCCTCGTGGTGCCACATGGCACAGCCACGCTCACTGTCCACTCAACCTCTTTCCAACACGTCCAGCAGGTGTGAACAAGTTGAGTGGATATCATTACCTATTCCCTGTGAATGTCACCTTGCGGGCCCGCCTTACCGGTTTATATACGCTGGTATTGAATAATACATTTCTAGTACGCCAGCAAAAAAGACAACTCTTATTTCTTCTCCTCTTTATACGCTCATGGGTTACACAGGTTCTGTGGCTGATTAAACAAGGTGAAATGCAGACTTGAGGCCAGCCAGCCACAGAAACTGTATAATTCGTAAGTTTCCTGGTTTAATGGGATAGTATAGCGCTCTCTCTCTCTCTCTCTCTCTCTCTATGTGTATGTATATATATATATATATATGTATAAACATATATACACACACACACACCCACACACATAATGGAAAATTATTAATTCAGCCTCTTAGATAAAGAGCTTTATTTCCTTATAAAATATAAGCGGTGATTTAGTCTAGAAATTCCTGTCACTTATGTTTTCCCTTTACCTATATATTGAGGCACTTTACAACATTGCCTTATACTTCATTTTCTATACTAGTCTCATTTTTTTTAAATTAGAAACTCATGTATATCCAGTTGTAATTGATATAGAAAATGTATATGTAAGATAGCTGTAACTCTGTAGCTTTGCTGCTGGTTGCTGTGACATCACACCTATCCTGTGACATCACTACCCCGTGACATCACAATGCTTCATCCTGTAACATTCTATCTACAGCTGCTGACGTTTCCAGTTTCCATGCAGGAAGACAGGTAGGATGAGGTGAGTCCTACATAGCAGGGTATGATGGAGGGGGTAAGGAAGACAGAGTGCAGTATAGTCCGCTGAAAGGCAAGACAAGATAGACAGAACAGGGAAAACAGGTACAAACACACATAAATAGGAGAAGTGCAGGAAGGAACGACATATTTAGGAATAAAAATGTAGCGTTACAGGAATAAAGAGGGCAGTATGGAGGATAAGCACACATACAGGGGATGCAGATAACCTGGGTCTCTATGAGGCAGGATCGTGGCTTTAGGATGAAAAAGTTAATAAAATAGATAAATGGGATATTGATAACTTTGAAAGTATCTTATTTGGTTTAAGGAAAATTGGGAAACTGGTTGACTCATGGACATTTTATTGTACTTAAACTAGTGCTATGCTTAATGATAGTCTTTTGTGGTTTTTTAGATCAACTGGCAAAGAGATTTGCAGAGTGTCGGGTGACCGGCAAAGAGATCTGCAAAGTGTCAGTTGAAGACGACGGGAGGGGTCGCAAAGGAATTAATGACTGGAGAATAGCATGCAGGAGGTAAGTTACCATACTTGTGTAATTGTGTGTGTGGTGGGGGTATTGTGAGCACAGTACAAAACAGGGTCTATGGTGGGGGAGAGCGGACAATACAAAACATGCAGAAGGGGGCAACTTGGTACAGTACATACAGATGGTGTGGGGGCACAATACAAAAACATAGAAATTGTGGCGTACTCTATAGGACATATAGAGGAAGGACATACACTTTTGGGGGCTGCGAGATGTAGTACACACTGTAATACAGAAAAACAGGAAGGGTGGGAGAGCATGATACAGAACATACAGATCGGGGGAAGAACAATACAGATCGGGGGAGATAGTGAAATGGCTGACCTTTACAGTATATCAATAAACTGGGGGCAAGTATACAAAGCCTGGGAGAGTAATAAAGTGGAGAGAGATAAACTAACAACCAATCAGCTCCTAGTTGTCATTTTTCAAACACAGCCTGTAACATGGCAGTTAGGAGCTGATTGGCTGGTACTTTACCTCTCTCCACTTTATCGCTTTGCAGGGCTTAATACATCTCCCCCATAGAATAACCAAATGATGAAATGGTACAGAATGGTATAAATTATGTGAATTGGAGCTGTAACAAGTGACTGTTTCCCTATCTTTACATATAATAAAGTTGACATAGTCCTTTCCCTAGAGTCCTTCTCCTTACCGCTCAGGGGGCCTGATTCAGATGCGGACGCAGAACTGCTGTTGCACCAAGTGGCTCAATGCTTTTTCACTGTGCATGCGTGTAAGCTGCACTGCGCACAAAATGAAATCAAGATCACATAGAGCATCCCATTGCAAAGTGATTGACAGGAAGTCAGCATTTGAGGTGGTAACGGGGGTGGCTCACTGTATACAGGCGTGTCAGGTCCGTTCAAATGCCGTTCCATGTGCGTGCATAAATTACCCATTGCGACCTGTGTTGCTGCTGGAGAGCCCCCTGTGTCTAGGAGACTTGCTCAGCCTACGACTGCTCAGATTCACAATGCAATTGTGAACGGCAAGATTGCAACAGCGATCGCTTCAACAACCACAACTAAATCAGGCCCACAATTACACCATTATATTTTACTATTTTATCACAGTTAACAACTAAGGGGTATATTTACTAAGCTCCCGATTTTGACCGAGATGCCGTTTTTTCTTCAAAGTGTCATCTCGGTTAATCTCGGTCATTTACTAAACACTAATCACGGCAGTGATGAGGGCATTCGTAATTTTTTGCAAGTTCAGGTAAAAAATTACGAATGAATACACCATCGGTCAAAACGCGGCTGTTTAAGTATGAATCTCGGTCATTTACTAAGAAGTGCAAAGCCAAAAAAGAACAAACACTGCCGTGAAAAATTTCAACTCGTAAAAAAGTGCTAAAAAAAAACAGAACTTTTTTTTTTATTCGTGATTGGATAGGCATGCACGGATCCATGAGATCCGTGCATGTATATCAGTGGGAAGGGGTGGGAAAGTGCTTATTTTTTTAAAAAAAATTGCGTGGGGTCCTCCCTCCTAAGCATAACCAGCCTCGGGCTCTTTGAGCCGATCCTGGTTGCAGAAATATGGTGAAAAAAATGACAGGGGTTCCCCCATATTTAAGCAACCAGCATCGGGCTCTGCGCCTGGTCCTGGTCCCAAAAATACGGGGGACAAAAAGAGTAGGGGTCCCCCGTATTTTTAAAACCAGCACCGGGCTCCACTAGCTGGACAGATAATGCCACAGCCGGGGGTCACTTTTATACAGCGCCCTGCGGCCGTGGCATCAAAAATCCAACTAGTCACCCCTGGCCGGGGTACCCTGGGGGAGTGGGAACCCCTTCAATCAAGGGGTCCCCCCCCCCCCAGCCACCCAAGGGCCAGGGGTGAAGCCCGAGGCTGTCCCCCCCCATCCAATGGGCTGCGGATGGGAGGGCTGATAGCCTTTGTTGTAAAATAAAAGATATTGTTTTTAGTAGCAGTACTACAAGTCCCAGCAAGCCTCCCCCGCATGCTGGTACTTGGAGAACCACAAGTACCAGCATGCGGCGGAAAAACGGGCCCGCTGGTACCTGTAGTACTACCACTAAAAAAATACCCAAAAAAACACAAGACACACACACCGTGAAAGTATAATTTTATTACATACATACACACATACATACATACATACTTACCTTATGTTCCCACGCAGGTCGGTCCTCTTCTCCAGTAGAATCCAAGGGGTACCTGTTGAAGAAATTCTACTCACCAGATCCAGTGGTCCAGGCTCCTCGGCAAATCCAGGGATAATCCACGTACTTGAATAAAACAAAAAAACGGTTGCCCGACCACGAACTGAAAGGTGACCCATGTTTGCACATGGGTCACCTTCCCACGAATGCCAGAAACCCACTTTGACTTCTGGCTAAGTGGGTTTCTTCAGCCAATCAGGGAGTGCCACGTTGTAGCACTCTCCTGATCAGCTGTGTGCTGCTGTCCTCACTGACAGGCAGCACGCGGCAGTGTTACAATGTAGCGCCTATGCGCTACATTGTAACCAATGATGGGAACTTTGTGCCCTGCGGTTGACCTAAAGTGACGTCACCGCTGAGCAGAAAGTTCCCAGCATTGGTTACAATGTAGCGCATAGGCGCTACATTGTAACACTGCCGCGTGCTGCCTGTCAGTGAGGACAGGACCACACAGCTGATCAGGAGAGTGCTACAACGTGGCACTCCCTGATTGGCTGAAGAAACCCACTTAGCCAGAAGTCAAAGTGGGTTTCTGGCATTCGTGGGAAGGTGACCCATGTGCAAACATGGGTCACCTTTCAGTTCGTGGTCGGGCAACCGTTTTTTTGTTTTATTCAAGTACGTGGATTAACCCTGGATTTGCCGAGGAGCCTGGACCACTGGATCTGGTGAGTAGAATTTCTTCAACAGGTACCCCTTGGATTCTACTGGAGAAGAGGACCGACCTGCGTGGGAACATAAGGTAAGTATGTATGTATGTGTGTATGTATGTAATAAAATTATACTTTCACGGTGTGTGTGTCTTGTGTTTTTTTGGGTATTTTTTTAGTGGTAGTACTACAGGTACCAGCGGGCCCGTTTTTCCGCCGCATGCTGGTACTTGTGGTTCTCCAAGTACCAGCATGCGGGGGAGGCTTGCTGGGACTTGTAGTACTGCTACTAAAAACAATATCTTTTATTTTACAACAAAGGCTATCAGCCCTCCCATCCGCAGCCCATTGGATGGGGGGGGACAGCCTCGGGCTTCACCCCTGGCCCTTGGGTGGCTGGGGGGGGGGGACCCCTTGATTGAAGGGGTTCCCACTCCCCCAGGGTACCCCGGCCAGGGGTGACTAGTTGGATTTTTGATGCCACGGCCGCAGGGCACTATATAAAAGTGACCCCCGGCTGTGGCATTATCTGTCCAGCTAGTGGAGCCCGGTGCTGGTTTTAAAAATACGGGGGACCCCTACTCTTTTTGTCCCCCGTATTTTTGGGACCAGGACCAGGCGCAGAGCCCGATGCTGGTTGCTTAAATATGGGGGAACCCCTGTCATTTTTTTTCCCATATTTCTGCAACCAGGATCGGCTCAAAGAGCCCGAGGCTGGTTATGCTTAGGAGGGGGGACCCCACGCATTTTTTTTGGGGATTTTACATTGTTTAATTAAAAATAAAAAATAAAAAGAACCCCAGCACGGATCACACAGATCCGGCCGAGATTGATTGTAAAAAAAAACGGCAGTGTTTTGCTAATCACTGCCGTAAAATTAGGTAAAAAAAAACGAATGACATCGACATCGGAAGAAAAGAAAAACACGAATACGACAGCTTAGTAAATCCATCGTAATAAATTCAAAAAGTTGCAGTTTTACACTGTCGATGTCATTCGTGATTGAACTTTGACCTATTTTCGGAAATTACGAATGTTAGTAAATGTACCCCTAAGAGTCAGTTTCTCTCTCTGCTTGTTCTTCCAATAACAATGATTTTTCATCTCTTCCTCTTCGTCTACACGCAGTGGGTGATCCCGGAATAGCTGCCCTGGGAGGAGAGCTGCGGACACATGCTACAAATATTGGGACATATGCATTACCTATTAGGAGATGCGGTAAAGATGCCGGCTGTCGGGTTTACGGCAGTCAGAATACTGACACTGGGATCCCGACACTCTACAGAATCCCGACGTTGGAACTCCGAATGGGCAAGGATACCGGCGCCCGTATCTCCATGATCATAGGTTTAGGGCTGGGCAAAGGGGGTTAGGTTTAGGCATCAGGCATGGGGGGAGGAGGGGGTGGTTAGGCTACGGGGGAGGGAGGGTTAGGTTTAGGCGCCAGGCGGGGGGGTTAGGTTTAGGCGTCAGGCGGAGGGAGGTTAGGGTTAGGCTGCAGGTGGGGGAAGGTTAGTGTTAGGCTGCAGGTGGGGGGAGGTTAGGGTTAGGCTGCAGATAGGGTTGGTTAGGCACCCCCAGGGGAGGTTAGGCTGCGTGGGAGGGAGGGTTAGGTTTAGGTATCAGGCGGGAGGGTTAGGTTTAGGCGTTAGGCAGGGGGGTTCAGTTTAGGCTGTGGGTGGAGGGAGCTTAGTGTAAAGCACCCCTGGGGGTGGTTAGGCTGCGGGGGATGGAGGGTTAGGTTTAGGCATCAGGTGAGGGGGTTAAGTTTAGGCTGTGGGTGGGGGGAGGTTAAGGTTAGACTGCGGGTAGAGTTGGTTAGGGTTAGGCACCCCTGGCGGTGGTTAGGCTGCGGGGGAGGGAAGGTTAGGTTTAGGCATCAGGGATGGAGGAGGGGTGGTTAGGCTGCGGGAAAGGGAGGGTTATGTTTAGGCAGCAGGGATGGAGGTTAGGATTAGGCACCTTCGCGGGAGGGATAGGCACAAAGGGGGAGGTTAGGGATAGACTGCTTATAGGTAGGGTTAGGGGGGTGGGGAGAGGGTTAGGCATCAGGCTGAGGGGTTAGGGTTAGGCAGCGGGTGGGGGGAGGATAGGGTTAGGGTTAGGAACCCCCGGGGGTGGTTAGGATGCGGGGGAGGGAGGGTTAGGTTAAGGCATCAGGTGGGGATATTAGGTTTAGGCATCAGGCAGGGGGTAGTTTTAGGCTATTGGTGGAGGGAGGTTAGTGTTAGGCAGCGGGGAAGGTTGGTTAGGTTTAGGCACCCCTGGGAGTGGTTAGGCTGTGGAGAAGGGAGGGTTAGGTTTAGGCATCAGGCGGGGGGTTAGGATTAGGCTGCGGGTGGGGGGAGGATAGGGTTAGGCTGCGGGTGGGGGGAGGATAGGGTTAGGCTGCGGGTGGGGGGAAGTTAGGTTTAGGCTGCGGGTAGGGTGGGTTATGCACCCCCAGGAGTGGTTAGGCTGCGGGGAAGGGAGGGTTAGGTTTAGGCAGCAGGGACGAAGGTTAGGATTAGGCACCTAGGGGGAAGGTTAGGGTTACACTGTGGACAGGCAGGGTTAAGGGTGTGGGGAGATGGGAGAACACCCCTTACTCACCCCTGTCGGTCTTTTCTGTACTGGGATCCCGGTATCGGTACGACAACCACCGGGATCCCATGCGCTGGGATAGCATACTGACCCCTCTATTAGTACACCTCTTAATGCCCAGAGGGAAGGGCGATCCTGAAGCCATGGTTCCCCAGAGGTTTCCCCCCAAGGGGGTTTTCCTCTCCTGAGTGCTGAAGGATGACTCTTTGTGAGTCCAGAGGTGTAGCTTTTATGCCATAATGAGTACCAATCTCATGCCCGGCCCTGCAATGTATAAGAAGTAAAATAATCGCTAATGCGATCACTTTACTTCTGGGTTTAGACCCCGGCTGCGCTAGTTCACATGTGCAATCGTCAGACTGCGTATGTGAGAGCAGACAGTAATGCAGAGGGATCCCAAGGATCCTTCTCCTGGGAATTATTGCATAATGTAGCCCACAGGCTACAAAAGCCATTTAGAAATGGCATTAGCTGCCAGGCCAAGCTCAGAAATACTTTGCATTCTGGAGCTTGGTGAGTTTCACAGTTTACCATCTGCCGTAGAAACTTTTGGTGGCTGCTTTTGTGTTCAAAATAGGAGGAACGCAATAGATATATCAAATATCCATTGCAGTCCCCAATACATACATTCAGGGGCTGCTTAATATTTGTGGGCAGCCCCCAAAACCGACTGTTTTTGGAGATGTCTCGCAAATATTATTTATTAAATATTCCACTTAATAAACTTTTTATATTTTAACATAAACTAAAAAATGTTTTTTTGTATTCATTGACTGAGTCTCCCGTCTTTACTGAATGCTAATTTCACAGGGTCCGCAAATTATTACTGATATGACTGTTACTCTACTGTCCTGCTGGTGCTCCTGGCCTGCTGTATAGCAGCCAGACATATATTTTATATGCAGCACTCTTAGGGAGATGTATCAAGCCTTGGAGAGAGATAAAGTGCAGATGTCCAAACCACCCAATCATCTTCTGTCACTTATCTAGCACAGTACATGAAATGATACCTGTAGTTAGAACCTTCATTTGATTTGGGCAAATACTCAACTTTATGTCTCTCCACGGCTTGATACATCTCCCGGAAAATATAATGTCTTCCTTTCACTTAATTAACAAGTTCAATTAATTAATTGTCTTGGAAACAGGGTAAGAAATTCACAGTATAAGATAATGTTATAAAGGCTTGTCAATATCTTCTGGTACATTTACATTGATTTATCATTCACATTTCTTCCATGCCAGACAGGGGCGGATTGGGGACGTAAAGTGGCCCTGGAAATATATGAAAAGTGGCCACATGTAGGTTGGAGTACTGTAAGTCAGCTATAAGCTAGAGATGAGCGCCGGAAATTTTTCGGGTTTTGTGTTTTGGTTTTGGGTTCGGTTCCGCGGCCGTGTTTTGGGTTCGACCGCGTTTTGGCAAAACCTCACCGAATTTTTTTGTCGGATTCGGGTGTGTTTTGGATTCGGGTGTTTTTTTCAAAAAACCCTAAAAAACAGCTTAAATCATAGAATTTGGGGGTCATTTTGATCCCAAAGTATTATTAACCTCAAAAACCATAATTTCCACTCATTTTCAGTCTATTCTGAATACCTCACACCTCACAATATTATTTTTAGTCCTAAAATTTGCACCGAGGTCGCTGTGTGAGTAAGATAAGCGACCCTAGTGGCCGACACAAACACCGGGCCCATCTAGGAGTGGCACTGCAGTGTCACGCAGGATGTCCCTTCCAAAAAACCCTCCCCAAACAGCACATGACGCAAAGAAAAAAAGAGGCGCAATGAGGTAGCTGTGTGAGTAAGATAAGCGACCCTAGTGGCCGACACAAACACCGGGCCCATCTAGGAGTGGCACTGCAGTGTCACGCAGGATGTCCCTTCCAAAAAACCCTCCCCAAACAGCACATGACGCAAAGAAAAAAAGAGGCGCAATGAGGTAGCTGACTGTGTGAGTAAGATAAGCGACCCTAGTGGCCGACACAAACACCGGGCCCATCTAGGAGTGGCACTGCAGTGTCACGCAGGATGTCCCTTCCAAAAAACCCTCCCCAAACAGCACATGACGCAAAGAAAAAAAGAGGCGCAATGAGGTAGCTGACTGTGTGAGTAAGATAAGCGACCCTAGTGGCCGACACAAACACCGGGCCCATCTAGGAGTGGCACTGCAGTGTCACGCAGGATGTCCCTTCCAAAAAACCCTCCCCAAACAGCACATGACGCAAAGAAAAAAAGAGGCGCAATGAGGTAGCTGACTGTGTGAGTAAGATAAGCGACCCTAGTGGCCGACACAAACACCGGGCCCATCTAGGAGTGGCACTGCAGTGTCACGCAGGATGGCCCTTCCAAAAAACCCTCCCCAAACAGCACATGACGCAAAGAAAAAGAAAAGAAAAAAGAGGTGCAAGATGGAATTGTCCTTGGGCCCTCCCACCCACCCTTATGTTGTATAAACAAAACAGGACATGCACACTTTAACCAACCCATCATTTCAGTGACAGGGTCTGCCACACGACTGTGACTGATATGACGGGTTGGTTTGGACCCCCCCAAAAAAGAAGCAATTAATCTCTCCTTGCACAAACTGGCTCTACAGAGGCAAGATGTCCACCTCATCATCATCCTCCGATATATCACCGTGTACATCCCCCTCCTCACAGATTATCAATTCGTCCCCACTGGAATCCACCATCTCAGCTCCCTGTGTACTTTGTGGAGGCAATTGCTGCTGGTCAATGTCTCCGCGGAGGAATTGATTATAATTCATTTTAATGAACATCATCTTCTCCACATTTTCTGGATGTAACCTCGTACGCCGATTGCTGACAAGGTGAGCGGCGGCACTAAACACTCTTTCGGAGTACACACTTGTGGGAGGGCAACTTAGGTAGAATAAAGCCAGTTTGTGCAAGGGCCTCCAAATTGCCTCTTTTTCCTGCCAGTATAAGTACGGACTGTGTGACGTGCCTACTTGGATGCGGTCACTCATATAATCCTCCACCATTCTTTCAATGGGGAGAGAATCATATGCAGTGCCAGTAGACGACATGTCCGTATCCGTAATCGTTGTCAGGTCCTTCAGTCCGGACCAGATGTCAGCATCAGCAGTCGCTCCAGACTGCCCTGCATCACCGCCAGCGGGTGGGCTCGGAATTCTGAGCCTTTTCCTCGCACCCCCAGTTGCGGGAGAATGTGAAGGAGGAGATGTTGACAGGTCGCGTTCCGCTTGACTTGACAATTTTCTCACCAGCAGGTCTTTCAACCCCAGCAGACTTGTGTCTGCCGGAAAGAGAGATCCAAGGTAGGTTTTAAATCTAGGATCGAGCACTGTGGCCAAAATGTAGTGATCTGATTTCAACAGATTGACCACCCGTGAATCCTTGTTAAGCGAATTAAGGGCTCCATCCACAAGTCCCACATGCCTAGCGGAATCGCTCCGTGTTAGCTCCTCCTTCAATGTCTCCAGCTTCTTCTGCAAAAGCCTGATGAGGGGAATGACCTGACTCAGGCTGGCAGTGTCTGAACTGACTTCACGTGTGGCAAGTTCAAAGGGCATCAGAACCTTGCACAACGTTGAAATCATTCTCCACTGCGCTTGAGACAGGTGCATTCCACCTCCTATATCGTGCTCAATTGTATAGGCTTGAATGGCCTTTTGCTGCTCCTCCAACCTCTGAAGCATATAGAGGGTTGAATTCCACCTCGTTACCACTTCTTGCTTCAGATGATGGCAGGGCAAGTTCAGTAGTTTTTGGTGGTGCTCCAGTCTTCTGTACGTGGTGCCTGTACGCCGAAAGTGTCCCGCAATTCTTCTGGCCACCGACAGCATCTCTTGCACGCCCCTGTCGTTTTTTAAAAAATTCTGCACCACCAAATTCAAGGTATGTGCAAAACATGGGACGTGCTGGAATTTGCCCATATTTAATGCACACACAATATTGCTGGCGTTGTCCGATGCCACAAATCCACAGGAGAGTCCAATTGGGGTAAGCCATTCCGCGATGATCTTCCTCAGTTGCCGTAAGAGGTTTTCAGCTGTGTGCGTATTCTGGAAACCGGTGATACAAAGCGTAGCCTGCCTAGGAAAGAGTTGGCGTTTGCGAGATGCTGCTACTGGTGCCGCCGCTGCTGTTCTTGCGGCGGGAGTCCATACATCTACCCAGTGGGCTGTCACAGTCATATAGTCCTGACCCTGCCCTGCTCCACTTGTCCACATGTCCGTGCTTAAGTGGACATTGGGTACAACTGCATTTTTTAGGACACTGGTGAGTCTTTTTCTGACGTCCGTGTACATTCTCGGTATCGCCTGCCTAGAGAAGTGGAACCTAGATGGTATTTGGTAACGGGGGCACACTGCCTCAATAAATTGTCTAGTTCCCTGTGAACTAACGGCGGATACCGGACGCACGTCTAACACCAACATAGTTGTCAAGGCCTCAGTTATCCGCTTTGCAGCAGGATGACTGCTGTGATATTTCATCTTCCTCGCAAAGGACTGTTGAACAGTCAATTGCTTACTGGAAGTAGTACAAGTGGGCTTACGACTTCCCCTCTGGGATGACCATCGACTCCCAGCAGCAACAACAGCAGCGCCAGCAGCAGTAGGCGTTACACGCAAGGATGCATCGGAGGAATCCCAGGCAGGAGAGGAATCATCAGAATTGCCAGTGACATGGCCTGCAGGACTATTGGCATTCCTGGGGAAGGAGGAAATTGACACTGAGGGAGTTGGTGGGGTGGTTTGCGTGAGCTTGGTTACAAGAGGAAGGGATTTACTGGTCAGTGGACTGCTTCCGCTGTCGGCCAAAGTTTTTGAACTTGTCACTGACTTATTATGAATGCGCTGCAGGTGACGTATAAGGGAGGATGTTCCGAGGTGGTTAACGTCCTTACCCCTACTTATTACAGCTTGACAAAGGGAACACACGGCTTGACAAATGTTGTCCGCATTTCTGGTGAAATACTTCCACACCGAAGAGCTGATTTTTTTGGTATTTTCACCAGGCATGTCAACGGCCATATTCCTCCCACGGACAACAGGTGTCTCCCCGGGTGCCTGACTTAAACAAACCACCTCACCATCAGAATCCTCCTGGTCAATTTCCTCCCCAGCGCCAGCAACACCCATATCCTCCTCATCCTGGTGTACTTCAACACTGACATCTTCAATCTGACTATCAGGAACTGGACTGCGGGTGCTCCTTCCAGCACTTGCAGGGGGCGTGCAAATGGTGGAAGGCGCATGCTCTTCACGTCCAGTGTTGGAAAGGTCAGGCATCGCAACCGACACAATTAGACTCTCCTTGTGGATTTGGGATTTCGAAGAACGCACAGTTCTTTGCTGTGCTTTTTCCAGCTTGAGTCTTTTCATTTTTCTAGCGAGAGGCTGAGTGCTTCCATCCTCATGTGAAGCTGAACCACTAGCCATGAACATAGGCCAGGGCCTCAGCCGTTCCTTGCCACTCCGTGTGGTAAATGGCATATTGGCAAGTTTACGCTTCTCCTCCGACAATTTTATTTTAGGTTTTGGAGTCCTTTTTTTACTGATATTTGGTGTTTTGGATTTGACATGCTCTGTACTATGACATTGGGCATCGGCCTTGGCAGACGACGTTGCTGGCATTTCATCGTCTCGGCCATGACTAGTGGCAGCAGCTTCAGCACGAGGTGGAAGTGGATCTTGATCTTTCCCTAATTTTGGAACCTCAACATTTTTGTTCTCCATATTTTAATAGGCACAACTAAAAGGCACCTCAGGTAAACAATGGAGATGGATGGATACTAGTATACAATTATGGATGGACTGCCGAGTGCCGACACAGAGGTAGCTACAGCCGTGGACTACCGTACTGTACTGTGTCTGCTGCTAATATAGACTGGATGATAATGAGATGTAGTATGTATAAAGAAGAAAGAAAAAAAAAACCACGGGTAGGTGGTATACAATTATGGACGGACTGCCGAGTGCCGACACAGAGGTAGCTACAGCCGTGGACTACCGTACTGTACTGTGTCTGCTGCTAATATAGACTGGTTGATAATGAGATGTAGTATGTATGTATAAAGAAGAAAGAAAAAAAAACCACGGGTAGGTGGTATACAATTATGGACGGACTGCCGAGTGCCGACACAGAGGTAGCTACAGCCGTGGACTACCGTACTGTACTGTGTCTGCTGCTAATATAGACTGGATTATAATGAGATGTAGTATGTATAAAGAAGAAAAAAAAAACCACGAGTAGGTGGTATACAATTATGGACGGAGTGCCGACACAGAGGTAGCTACAGCCGTGGACTACCGTACTGTACTGTGTCTGCTGCTAATATAGACTGGATGATAATGAGATGTAGTATGTATAAAGAAGAAAGAAAAAAAAACCACGGGTAGGTGGTATACAATTATGGACGGACTGCCGAGTGCCGACACAGAGGTAGCTACAGCCGTGGACTACCGTACTGTACTGTGTCTGCTGCTAATATAGACTGGATGATAATGAGATGTAGTATGTATAAAGAAGAAAAAAAAAACCACGGGTAGGTGGTATACAATTATGGATGGACTGCCGAGTGCCGACACAGAGGTAGCTACAGCCGTGGACTACCGTACTGTACTGTGTCTGCTGCTAATATAGACTGGTTGATAATGAGATGTAGTATGTATGTATAAAGAAGAAAGAAAAAAAAAACACGGATAGGTGGTATACAATTATGGACGGACTGCCGAGTGCCGACACAGAGGTAGCTACAGCCGTGGACTACCGTACTGTACTGTGTCTGCTGCTAATATAGACTGGATGATAATGAGATGTAGTATGTATAAAGAAGAAAGAAAAAAAAACACGGGTAGGTGGTATACAATTATGGACGGACTGCCGAGTGCCGACACAGAGGTAGCTACAGCCGTGGACTACCGTACTGTACTGTGTCTGCTGCTAATATAGACTGGATGATAATGAGATGTAGTATGTATAAAGAAGAAAGAAAAAAAAACCACGGGTAGGTGGTATACAATTATGGACGGACTGCCGAGTGCCGACACAGAGGTAGCTACAGCCGTGGACTACCGTACTGTACTGTGTCTGCTGCTAATATAGACTGGTTGATAATGAGATGTAGTATGTATGTATAAAGAAGAAAGAAAAAAAAAACACGGGTAGGTGGTATACAATTATGGACGGACTGCCGAGTGCCGACACAGAGGTAGCTACAGCCGTGGACTACCGTACTGTACTGTGTCTGCTGCTAATATAGACTGGATGATAATGAGATGTAGTATGTATAAAGAAGAAAAAAAAAAACACGGGTAGGTGGTATACAATTATGGACGGAGTGCCGACACAGAGGTAGCTACAGCCGTGGACTACCGTACTGTACTGTGTCTGCTGCTAATATAGACTGGATGATAATGAGATGTAGTATGTATAAAGAAGAAAGAAAAAAAAACCACGGGTAGGTGGTATACAATTATGGACGGACTGCCGAGTGCCGACACAGAGGTAGCTACAGCCGTGGACTACCGTACTGTACTGTGTCTGCTGCTAATATAGACTGGATGATAATGAGATGTAGTATGTATAAAGAAGAAAAAAAAAACACGGGTAGGTGGTATACAATTATGGATGGACTGCCGAGTGCCGACACAGAGGTAGCTACAGCCGTGGACTACCGTACTGTACTGTGTCTGCTGCTAATATAGACTGGTTGATAATGAGATGTAGTATGTATGTATAAAGAAGAAAGAAAAAAAAAAACACGGGTAGGTGGTATACAATTATGGACGGACTGCCGAGTGCCGACACAGAGGTAGCTACAGCCGTGGACTACCGTACTGTACTGTGTCTGCTGCTAATATAGACTGGATGATAATGAGATGTAGTATGTATAAAGAAGAAAGAAAAAAAAACCACGGGTAGGTGGTATACAATTATGGACGGACTGCCGAGTGCCGACACAGAGGTAGCTACAGCCGTGGACTACCGTACTGTACTGTGTCTGCTGCTAATATAGACTGGATGATAATGAGATGTAGTATGTATAAAGAAGAAAGAAAAAAAAACCACGGGTAGGTGGTATACAATTATGGACGGACTGCCGAGTGCCGACACAGAGGTAGCTACAGCCGTGGACTACCGTACTGTACTGTGTCTGCTGCTAATATAGACTGGTTGATAATGAGATGTAGTATGTATGTATAAAGAAGAAAGAAAAAAAAACCACGGGTAGGTGGTATACAATTATGGACGGACTGCCGAGTGCCGACACAGAGGTAGCTACAGCCGTGGACTACCGTACTGTACTGTGTCTGCTGCTAATATAGACTGGATGATAATGAGATGTAGTATGTATAAAGAAGAAAAAAAAAACCACGGGTAGGTGGTATACAATTATGGACGGAGTGCCGACACAGAGGTAGCTACAGCCGTGGACTACCGTACTGTACTGTGTCTGCTGCTAATATAGACTGGATGATAATGAGATGTAGTATGTATAAAGAAGAAAGAAAAAAAAAACCACGGGTAGGTGGTATACAATTATGGACGGACTGCCGAGTGCCGACACAGAGGTAGCTACAACCGTGGACTACCGTACTGTACTGTGTCTGCTGCTAATATAGACTGGATGATAATGAGATGTAGTATGTATAAAGAAGAAAAAAAAAACACGGGTAGGTGGTATACAATTATGGATGGACTGCCGAGTGCCGACACAGAGGTAGCTACAGCCGTGGACTACCGTACTGTACTGTGTCTGCTGCTAATATAGACTGGTTGATAATGAGATGTAGTATGTATGTATAAAGAAGAAAGAAAAAAAAACCACGGGTAGGTGGTATACAATTATGGACGGACTGCCGAGTGCCGACACAGAGGTAGCTACAGCCGTGGACTACCGTACTGTACTGTGTCTGCTGCTAATATAGACTGGATGATAATGAGATGTAGTATGTATAAAGAAGAAAGAAAAAAAAACCACGGGTAGGTGGTATACAATTATGGACGGACTGCCGAGTGCCGACACAGAGGTAGCTACAGCCGTGGACTACCGTACTGTACTGTGTCTGCTGCTAATATAGACTGGATGATAATGAGATGTAGTATGTATAAAGAAGAAAGAAAAAAAAACACGGGTAGGTGGTATACAATTATGGACGGACTGCCGAGTGCCGACACAGAGGTAGCTACAGCCGTGGACTACCGTACTGTACTCTGTCTGCTGCTAATATAGACTGGATGATAATGAGATGTAGTATGTATAAAGAAGAAAGAAAAAAAAACCACGGGTAGGTGGTATACAATTATGGATGGACTGCCGAGTGCCGACACAGAGGTAGCTACAGCCGTGGACTACCGTACTGTACTGTGTCTGCTGCTAATATAGACTGGATGATAATGAGATGTAGTATGTATAAAGAAGAAAGAAAAAAAAACCACGGGTAGGTGGTATACAATTATGGATGGACTGCCGAGTGCCGACACAGAGGTAGCTACAGCCGTGGACTACCGTACTGTACTGTGTCTGCTGCTAATATAGACTGGATGATAATGAGATGTAGTATGTATAAAGAAGAAAGAAAAAAAAAACCACGGGTAGGTGGTATACAATTATGGATGGACTGCCGAGTGCCGACACAGAGGTAGCTACAGCCGTGAACTACCGTACTGTGTCTGCTGCGACTGGATGATAAATAATGATATAAAAAATATATATATATCACTACTGCAGCCGGACAGGTATATATTATATAATGACGGACCTGCTGGACACTGTCTGTCAGCAGAATGAGTTTTTTATAGAATAAAAAAACACCACACAAGTCACACGACGAGTGTTTAACTTTTTCAGGCAATCACAATATAGTATACTATACTGGTGGTCAGTGTGGTCAGGTCACTGGTCAGTCACACTGGCAGTGGCACTCCTGCAGCAAAAGTGTGCACTGTTTAATTTTAATAATATGTACTCCTGGCTCCTGCTATAACCTATAACTGCTCCCCAGTCTCCCCCACAATTAAGCTGTGTGAGCACAGTCAGATATTATACATAGATGATGCAGCACACTGGGCTGAGCACAGATATGGTATGTGACTGAGTCACTGTGTATCGTTTTTTTCAGGCAGAGAACGGATTATATTAAATAAAACTGCACTGGTGGTCACTGGTCAGTGGTCAGTCACTAGTAAACTCTGCACTCTCTAGTACTCCTAAGCTCCAGTAAATCAAGTGTCTCTGTCTCAATCTCACTCTCTCTCTTCTAATCTAAATGGAGAGGACGCCAGCCACGTCCTCTCCCTATCAATCTCAATGCACGTGTGAAAATGGCGGCGACGCGCGGCTCCTTATATAGAATCCGAGTCTCGCGATAGAATCCGAGCCTCGCGAGAATCCGACAGCGTCATGATGACGTTCGGGCGCACTCGGGTTAACCGAGCAAGGCGGGAAGATCCGAGTCGCTCGGATCCGTGTAAAAAAAGCTGAAGTTCGGGCGGGTTCGGATTCCGAGGAACCGAACCCGCTCATCTCTACTATAAGCGGGGCCCAACACAAATTGGGCTTAAGAAAATTGTTAGTATTACTCACAGTGGTAGTAAGCAAGGCTAATGCAGCATGGTAGGCAGTCACAGCACCAGCAGTAAGATCGTGTCACAGGAGGTGGAGATCACACTGGTGGGTGGGGCATTGCACTTGTAGTCAGTCACATCACCTGCAGGAGAATCATGTCACAGGAGGTGGAGATCACACCAGTAGGTGGCGCATTGCACTGGTAGGCAGTAACAACAGCACCAGCAGAAGGATCGTGTCACAGGAGGTGGAGATCACACCAGTAGGCGAGGCATTGTACTGGTAGGCAGTCACAGTACCTATGGTAGCTACACCCCTATATATAATACATGTAACTGTGACAGGGAAGGTGGCCGCTCTCAGCTCTGGGCCCCATAGTAGCTAGCTGCACTCCCTGCACCTATGGTAGCTACACCCTTGTATATAACACATGTAACTGTGACAGGGAAGGTGGCCCCTCTCAGCTGTGGGCCCCAAAGCAGCTGCACCTATGGTAGCTACACCCTGCATATAACACATGTAATTGTGACAGGGAAGGTTGCCCGTCTGAGCTCTGCATAGCAGCTGCAATCCCTGCACCTATGGTAGCTACACCCTGCATACAACACATGTAATTGTGACAGGGAAGGTTGCTCCTCTCAGCTCTGCATAGCAGCTGCAATCCCTGCACCTATGGTAGCTACGCCCTTGGCGAGCCCGCATGGGCTCTGTTGCACTCATATCCCCACCGGCAATCTGGCGGCTAGGATCCCGGCATCAGGATGCTGACTGCTGGGATCCCAACCGCCGGTTACACGATGCCAACGCATGATAGAGCATATGGTACTTGCCTATTCTCCCTCAATGTCTTGGAGACTCCAGGATAGCAGGCACCAAGGTGTAGGCATATCTTCAGTAACGCCTCAGTTCCACACGCTGATGCCCACTTCCCATGTGAAGTGACCAGTCCAGGCGAGCTGATGACGCTATTCCTGCTGAATCCCATCATCATGGCCCCTTCCCCCGCTTTACAATGATGTAATCGTGACTTTATATACTGTGCCTTGATGATGCGATTCTGCTGACATGCCCCTGCACTGCCCACATGGTTGTGCCATTCCCCTCCCAGCTGGCAGCCAAGAACTTGGTAAGTGTGTGATATCTGGGCCCTGTAGCTCACCAGCAAAAAAGTATCTATTTTTTAACCATTTCATCACCCCCACATCCGCTGCATACAATGGGGTCTATGTACTAAGCCTTGGAGAGAGATAAAGTGGATGGAGATAAAGTACCAGCCAATCAGCTCCTGTCATTTTTAAAACCCAGCCTATAATATGACAGTTAGCAGCTGATTGACTAGTACTTATCTCCATCCACTTTATCTCTCTCCAAGGCTTAGTAAATAGACTCCAGTATTTGTAACGAGCCCCGGTGCTTTAGCCTACCAAACACCCACCACCACCAATTTTGCAACTAAACACTGTAAAGCATGAGAGGACGTGGGCTGTTATCCGATGTCTCCACTGTACAGCTGGCCACACGCAGGCCCATCCCGCCTCTGGAGCTGCGGCCCAGGATTATTGATCAATTTGACCTCACACCTGGATGGCCAAACCTGACATGGACCAGTAAAACAGCCCCATGGGGTTTCTGGAGGATCCATGGGGCCAATTCAGACCTGATCGCTCGCTAGCTATTTTTTGCAGTCCTGAGTTCACATAGTCGCTGCCCACCGGGGAGTGTATTTTAGCTGTGTAAGTGTGCGATTGCATGTGTAGCCGAGCGGTACAAAAAGATGTTGTGCAGTTTCTGAGTAGCTGCTGCGATCACCTCAACCTATCTGGGATCGGAATTCACGTCAGACACCCGCCCTGCAAACGCTTGGGAACGCCTGCGTTTTTCCAACCACTCCCAGAAAATGGTCCGTTGACACCCACAAATGCCTTCTTCCTGTCAATCTCCTTGCGATCGCCCATGCGAATGGATTCTTTGCACAAACCCATCGCAGAGCAATGAACCTCTTTGTACCTGTGCGATGTGCCTGCACATTGCGTTGCATGCGCAGTTCTGACCTGATGGCAGCGCTGCAAAAAACGCTAGCAAACGATCAGATCTGAATTAGGCCCTATAAACACTGTGTTATGCGCACATTAAGTGGTATAAATGAAAATGTATGGAACATGAGTAGTTAACATGAATTAAAAACAAATCATCACATTATAATGAAGTCCAGTAAACATGACACAATGGGAGTTGTAGTGCACCAAGGTCCTCCTAGACAGATCCGCACATGACATTCCACCATGCACTGGGCTCAGCCACCAAGCATCCCTGGAACTTGTTATAAAATGTTGCCAAGTATGACAGTCACATATCAAAGTAAACTCTAAGTGTATCTACTATATAAAAGCAGCACAGAGTATATCAGGAGACAGCATAACTCCGGAATTGCTAGAGCAATGTACTCAAAACTTGGTACACGTATGCCTTACAATCTGGGAACAAACACTGTGGGAGGTAGACATCCCTAGCACTCCTAGGGCTGGGACAGCAGCACAGAGTATGTCAGCAGACAGCATAACTGTGGAAGGCCTGGAGCAATTTACACCAAACTTGGTACACATCTGATTTACAATCTGCAAATAAACTCTGTGGGGGTTAGACACCCCTAGGGGTGGGACAGCAGCACAGAGTATGTCAGGAGACAGCATAACTCCTGAATGCCTGGACCAATTTACAACAAACTTGGTTCACATGTGACTTGCAAGCTGGGAACAAACACTGTGGGGGTAAGACACCCCTAGCACCCCTAGGTGTGAGGCAGCAGCACAGAGTTTTTCAGCAGTCAGCATAACTCTGGAATGCCTGGAGCAATTTACACCAAACTTGCTACACATATGACTTACACTCTGGGAACAAACACTGTGGGGGTAACATACCACTAGCACCCCTATGGGTAGGCCAGCAGCACACTCTATATCAGTACATGCATGATATCTCAGTGATGACAAGCCTGCATGTGACAGGGCCAGTGACAGAGTTGTATAGTGGGAAGAGCAGGATCCCTTGGGGCACCAAAAAGGGGTGCGGCCACTACACAAAGTGCATCAGGGAAGCAAGATATGCCTATATACTAGATCTCCAATCAACGTAAATGAACAAACTATCATTCTAATTTACCATCCTCATCCCGTACCAAAATACGGGTATTCAGCTATCTACTATGTTATTTATACTGTGTGTTTAATATTTACATGTATTTTTTGTAAACAGATATTCTTAAAATCTGGGGCAACGCCGGGTACTCCAGCTAGTATATACTAAATCATCTGTCACAGTAGCAATATTCTGAGTATACTGGAAGTCTCGCAATAGAACATTTATAGATGGAGTTTAAGATCATACATGTTAACATTCAGCAATATGCTATGTCGGCATGCCCTCTTATGGAGTCTATGTAAGTCATTAGCAAAACCAAATGCTCCGTCTACATACAGTACAGCGCAGGCACAAGGTCGTCATGCAATAAGTGATATGCCGGCCAGACTCTTATATCTAAGTTTCCTTTTGATGCTTGATCCAAATAATGTATCACTAACAATGACATTACTGTGAAGTAAAGGAGAGATGATTAGGATGGTCACCTGTAACACACATGCAATGTTTCTGTGACATGGAAAAACAATGGAAGAAATGTTATGGAGTCACCTTCATTGTTGTCCTAGTTGATAGGATAACCAGAAGAGTAGCTTTGGGTGGAGTGTCATGAGATGAAATGAAAACCAAAAAGTTATGTACCCTCCAAGTTCCGTTCTCAGCAGTTTGGCTGTCGGTACAGTGGTGCCACGTGGTGCCTCGTGGTGCCACATGGCACAGCCACGCTCACTGTCCACTCAACCTCTTTCCAACACGTCCAGCAGGTGTGAACAAGTTGAGTGGATATCATTACCTATTCCCTGTGAATGTCACCTTGCGGGCCCGCCTTACCGGTTTATATACGCTGGTATTGAATAATACATTTCTAGTACGCCAGCAAAAAAGACAACTCTTATTTCTTCTCCTCTTTATACGCTCATGGGTTACACAGGTTCTGTGGCTGATTAAACAAGGTGAAATGCAGACTTGAGGCCAGCCAGCCACAGAAACTGTATAATTCGTGAGTTTCCTGGATTAATGGGATAGTATAGCGCTCTCTCTCTCTCTCTCTCTATGTGTATGTATATATATATATATATATATATGTATAAACATATATACACACACACACACACCCACACACATAATGGAAAATTATTAATTCAGCTTCTTAGATAAAGAGCTTTATTTCCTTATAAAATATAAGCGGTGATTTAGTCTAGAAATTCCTGTCACTTATGTTTTCCCTTTACCTATATATTGAGGCACTTTACAACATTGCCTTATACTTCATTTTCTATACTTGTCTCATTTTTTTTAAATTAGAAACTCATGTATATCCAGTTGTAATTGATATAGAAAATGTATATGTAAGATAGCTGTAACTCTGTAGCTTTGCTGCTGGTTGCTGTGACATCACACCTAGCCTGTGACATCACTAGCCCGTGACATCACAATGCTTCATCCTGTAACATTCTATCTACAGCTGCTGACGTTTCCAGTTTCCATGCAGGAAGACAGGTAGGATGAGGTGAGTCCTACATAGCAGGGTATGATGGAGGGGGTAAGGAAGACAGAGTGCAGTATAGTCCGCTGAAAGGCAAGACAAGATAGACAGAACAGGGAAAACAGGTACAAACACACATAAATAGGAGAAGTGCAGGAAGGAACGACATATTTAGGAATAAAAATGTAGCGTTACAGGAATAAAGAGGGCAGTATGGAGGATAAGCACACATACAGGGGATGCAGATAACCTGGGTCTCTATGAGGCAGGATCATGGCTTTAGGATGAAAAAGTTAATAAAATAGATAAATGGGATATTGATAACTTTGAAAGTATCTTATTTGGTTTAAGGAAAATTGGGAAACTGGTTGACTCATGGACATTTTATTGTACTTAAACTAGTGCTATGCTTAATGATAGTCTTTTGTGGTTTTTTAGATCAACTGGCAAAGAGATTTGCAGAGTGTCGGGTGACCGGCAAAGAGATCTGCAAAGTGTCAGTTGAAGACGACGGGAGGGGTCGCAAAGGAATTAATGACTGGAGAATAGCATGCAGGAGGTAAGTTACCATACTTGTGTAATTGTGTGTGTGGTGGGGGTATTGTGAGCACAGTACAAAACAGGGTCTATGGTGGGGGAGAGCGGACAATACAAAACATGCAGAAGGGGGCAACTTGGTACAGTACATACAGATGGTGTGGGGGCACAATACAAAAACATAGAAATTGTGGCGTACTCTATAGGACATATAGAGGAAGGACATACACTTTTGGGGGCTGCGAGATGTAGTACACACTGTAATACAGAAAAACAGGAAGGGTGGGAGAGCATGATACAGAACATACAGATCGGGGGAAGAACAATACAGATCGGGGGAGATAGTGAAATGGCTGACCTTTACAGTATATCAATAAACTGGGGGCAAGTATACAAAGCCTGGGAGAGTAATAAAGTGGAGAGAGATAAACTAACAACCAATCAGCTCCTAGTTGTCATTTTTCAAACACAGCCTGTAACATGGCAGTTAGGAGCTGATTGGCTGGTACTTTACCTCTCTCCACTTTATCGCTTTGCAGGGCTTAATACATCTCCCCCATAGAATAACCAAATGATGAAATGGTACAGAATGGTATAAATTATGTGAATTGGAGCTGTAACAAGTGACTGTTTCCCTATCTTTACATATAATAAAGTTGACATAGTCCTTTCCCTAGAGTCCTTCTCCTTACCGCTCAGGGGGCCTGATTCAGATGCGGACGCAGAACTGCTGTTGCACCAAGTGACTCAATGCTTTTTCACTGTGCATGCGTGTAAGCTGCACTGCGCACAAAATGAAATCAAGATCACATAGAGCATCCCATTGCAAAGTGATTGACAGGAAGTCAGCATTTGAGGTGGTAACGGGGGTGGCTCACTGTATACAGGCGTGTCAGGTCCGTTCAAATGCCGTTCCATGTGTGTGCATAAATTACCCATTGCGACCTGTGTTGCTGCTGGAGAGCCCCCTGTGTCTAGGGGACTTGCTCAGCCTACGACTGCTCAGATTCACAATGCAATTGTGAACGGCAAGATTGCAACAGCGATCGCTTCAACAACCACAACTAAATCAGGCCCACAATTACACCATTATATTTTACTATTTTATCACATTTAACAACTAAGAGTCAGTTTCTCTCTCTGCTTGTTCTTCCAATAACAATAATTTTTCATCTCTTCCTCTTCGTCTACACGCAGTGGGTGATCCCTGAATAGCTGCCCTGGGAGGAGAGCTGCGGACACATGCTACAAATATTGGGACATATGCATTACCTATTAGGAGATGTGGTAAAGATGCCGGCTGTCGGGTTTACGGCAGTCAGAATACTGACACTGGGATCCCGACACTCTACAGAATCCCGACGTTGGAACTCCGAATGGGCAAGGATACCGGCGCCCGTATCTCCATGATCATAGGTTTAGGGCTGGGCAAAGGGGGTTAGGTTTAGGCATCAGGCATGGGGGGAGGAGGGGGTGGTTAGGCTACGGGGGAGGGAGGGTTAGGTTTAGGCGCCAGGCGGGGGGGTTAGGTTTAGGCGTCAGGCGGGGGGAGGTTAGGGTTAGGCTGCAGGTGGGGGAAGGTTAGTGTTAGGCTGCAGGTGGGGGGAGGTTAGGGTTAGGCTGCAGATAGGGTTGGTTAGGCACCCCCAGGGGAGGTTAGGCTGCGTGGGAGGGAGGGTTAGGTTTAGGTATCAGGCGGGAGGGTTAGGTTTAGGCGTTAGGCAGGGGGGTTCAGTTTAGGCTGTGGGTGGAGGGAGCTTAGTGTTAAGCACCCCTGGGGGTGGTTAGGCTGCGGGGGATGGAGGGTTAGGTTTAGGCATCAGGTGAGGGGGTTAAGTTTAGGCTGTGGGTGGGGGGAGGTTAAGGTTAGACTGCGGGTAGAGTTGGTTAGGGTTAGGCACCCCTGGCGGTGGTTAGGCTGCGGGGGAGGGAGGGTTAGGTTTAGGCATCAGGGATGGAGGAGGGGTGGTTAGGCTGCGGGAAAGGGAGGGTTATGTTTAGGCAGCAGGGATGGAGGTTAGGATTAGGCACCTTCGCGGGAGGGATAGGCACAAAGGGGGAGGTTAGGGATAGACTGCTTATAGGTAGGGTTAGGGGGGTGGGGAGAGGGTTAGGCATCAGTCTGAGGGGTTAGGGTTAGGCAGCGGGTGGGGGGAGGATAGGGTTAGGGTTAGGAACCCCCGGGGGTGGTTAGGATGCGGGGGAGGGAGGGTTAGGTTAAGGCATCAGGTGGGGATATTAGGTTTAGGCATCAGGCAGGGGGTAGTTTTAGGCTATTGGTGGAGGGAGGTTAGGGTTAGGCAGCGGGGAAGGTTGGTTAGGTTTAGGCACCCCTGGGAGTGGTTAGGCTGTGGAGAAGGGAGGGTTAGGTTTAGGCATCAGGCGGGGGGTTAGGATTAGGCTGCGGGTGGGGGGAGGATAGGGTTAGGCTGCGGGTGGGGGGAGGATAGGGTTAGGCTGCGGGTGGGGGGAAGTTAGGTTTAGGCTGCGGGTAGGGTGGGTTATGCACCCCCAGGAGTGGTTAGGCTGCGGGGAAGGGAGGGTTAGGTTTAGGCAGCAGGGACGAAGGTTAGGATTAGGCACCTAGGGAGAAGGTTAGGGTTACACTGTGGACAGGCAGGGTTAGGGGTGTGGGGAGATGGGAGAACACCCCTTACTCACCCCTGTCGGTCTTTTCTGTACTGGGATCCCGGTATCGGTACGACAACCACCGGGATCCCATGCGCTGGGATAGCATACTGACCCCTCTATTAGTACACCTCTTAATGCCCAGAGGGAAGGGCGATCCTGAAGCCATGGTTCCCCAGAGGTTTCCCCCCAAGGGGGTTTTCCTCTCCTGAGTGCTGAAGGATGACTCTTTGTGAGTCCAGAGGTGTAGCTTTTATGCCATAATGAGTACCAATCTCATGCCCGGCCCTGCAATGTATAAGAAGTAAAATAATCGCTAATGCGATCACTTTACTTCTGGGTTTAGACCCCGGCTGCGCTAGTTCACATGTGCAATCGTCAGACTGCGTATGTGAGAGCAGACAGTAATGCAGAGGGATCCCAAGGATCCTTCTCCTGGGAATTATTGCATAATGTAGCCCACAGGCTACAAAAGCCATTTAGAAATGGCATTAGCTGCCAGGCCAAGCTCAGAAATACTTTGCATTCTGGAGCTTGGTGAGTTTCACAGTTTACCATCTGCCGTAGAAACTTTTGGTGGCTGCTTTTGTGTTCAAAATAGGAGGAACGCAATAGATATATCAAATATCCATTGCAGTCCCCAATACATACATTCAGGGGCTGCTTAATATTTGTGGGCAGCCCCCAAAACCGACTGTTTTTGGAGATGTCTCGCAAATACTATTTATTAAATATTCCACTTAATAAACTTTTTATATTTTAACATAAACTAAAAAATGTTTTTTTGTATTCATTGACTGAGTCTCCCGTCTTTACTGAATGCTAATTTCACAGGGTCCGCAAATTATTACTGATATGACTGTTACTCTACTGTCCTGCTGGTGCTCCTGGCCTGCTGTATAGCAGCCAGACATATATTTTATATGCAGCACTCTTAGGGAGATGTATCAAGCCTTGGAGAGAGATAAAGTGCAGATGTCCAAACCACCCAATCATCTTCTGTCACTTATCTAGCACAGTACATGAAATGATACCTGTAGTTAGAACCTTCATTTGATTTGGGCAAATACTCAACTTTCTGTCTCTCCACGGCTTGATACATCTCCCGGAAAATATAATGTCTTCCTTTCACTTAATTAACAAGTTCAATTAATTAATTGTCTTGGAAACTGGGTAAGAAATTCACAGTATAAGATAATGTTATAAAGGCTTGTCAATATCTTCTGGTACATTTACATTGATTTATCATTCACATTTCTTCCATGCCAGACAGGGGCGGATTGGGAACGTAAAGTGGCCCTGGAAATATATGAAAAGTGGCCACATGTAGGTTGGAGTACTGTAAGTCAGCTATAAGCGGGGCCCAACACAAATTGGGCTTAAGCAAATTGTTAGTATTACTCACAGTGGTAGTAAGCAAGGCTAATGCAGCATGGTAGGCAGTCACAGCACCAGCAGTAAGATCGTGTCACAGGAGGTGGAGATCACACCAGTAGGTGGCGCATTGCGCTGGTAGGCAGTAACAACAGCACCAGCAGAAGGATCGTGTCACAGGAGGTGGAGATCACACCAGTAGGGGAGGCATTGTACTGGTAGGCAGTCAGGGCCGGATTAACAATGGGGCGGATGGAGCTGCAACTCCAGGCCCCCCATTGTAAATAGGCCCACACGACCCCAACCCAAAGGCCTATCTGTAACTGCCGTTTCTCCCCCGAATACACCTGACATTATCATGCCCCCTTCCCACCCCGTCCGAATCCCCGCCCCCACGATCGTCTGCTAACCTCAGACTCGGACTGCGCACAGTAGGATAAATCCCCAGTGAGCTCCCAGTTCCCTGCTCTGTAACCCCGCCCACTATCATAGGGGGGCGTGGCCAAGGCAGGGTCGGCTGATGACTGTCAGGGTGAAGCTGTATACAGCAGTCACTACTTCAGCAGCTGCTGCTGTGCTGCGTACAGTGGACTGGCCTGCTAATGTAACGCTGAGGAGATTCCTGCTCGGTGCAGGAACTCCCCAGCAGTGTCTGCTGTGCTCCGATTGGCAGAGTGACACATCACTCAGTCACTCAGCCAATCGGAGCACAGACAACCCCACACCCTTCCCAGAAAGGAGGCTTGCTAGTCTGACTGTACATGAAATTGCAGGCTAAAGCTCAACACTAACACGGCACAAATGGTAAGTGTAGTGTCAGTGTGTCACATACTATGTACTGTATGTGTATAGCACTGTACAGAGTAATCACTGTAATAAGCGAGGCCCCTCCCCCTCTTCTCCCCAGAGCTTACATGTTCCTTATAGCCTTATCCCCTGGATGTAGCAGCCTCTTATGTAACCCCCTCCCTCCTGGCTGCCTTTTCTACAGTATGTATAGCTATATATAATATGTATATACTGTGTATATTCTATGTACGTGTATACCATGTGTTTGTGTGCTATATGTGTAAATATATATATATATATATATATATATATATAAACAAATCAGCCTGTTTATATGTTTTTATTCATTGAGCAACACGTGGGAGGGCACCCAGGCAATATTGGAGAGCTGTGGAATTGAGTGCCGACACACTTTCATGCTTAACTATATTTAACATACAGATGGAGCCATGCTAATCGTGGCTCCGTCTGTGCCAAGGCGCGTCCGTGATGCGCATGCACCCCATTCACAAGAATGGGAGCGTCTCTGTTCACTCCCGGCGGGGCTAGGCGGCCGGATTGCCTAGTCCCGCCGGGAGTGCACCTATACGATAGAGCCACACTAGATGAGAGCAGCTCCATGTGCATGCAAATATATATACACATACTCTATATATGTGCAGGGTGGTATTCAGTTTGCCGGCTGTTGGGATCCTGGCGCACAGTATACCGACGCCGGAATCCCGACACCCGGCATACCGACAACTTTTCTCCCTCTTGGGGATTCACGACCCCCCTGAAGGGAGAATAAATAGCGTGACGCGCGTAGCGAGCCCGCAAGGTGCTCATTTGCGCTCACCCAGCTGTCAGTATGCCGGCGGTCAGGATCCCGGTGCCGGTATGCTGGCCGCCGGGAGCCTGGCTGCCGGCATACCATACTACACCCTATGTACACTGTATCTGCAGGCACGCTATGTACACTATATATATATATATATATATATAGTCTATAGGTATATATACTATATGTGTGTATGCATACTGTACTATGTATATGTATTTTGTATTGGTATTTATGCTATGTAAATGTAAACATGCATTCTATGTATACTGTAGATAATGTTTATGTACACTGCAAACATATGCTGGGTGTGATACATTTTACCAGCGTTTGGGATGCCGGCAGTCATAAAACTGACAGCGACATCCCGAAGGAGAAGACGTCGACAGGGGTTCGGTAACTATACTTGCCTTCCCCACCAACCCCCCTAACCCTCCCTCCCCGCAGCCTAACCCTAACCCTCCCCAGTGGTGCGTAAACCTAACCCCCCCTTCTCACAGCCCCCCTGCAGCCTAACCCTCCCCGGTGGCTCCTAAACCTAGCCCCTCCCTCCATGACCTAACCCTAAGAGTCCCCAGCATACTTACGATCTTGATTCCGGCGTCAGCATTTCAAGTCATGATGGAGTTCCGGCCGCATGTCGGGATTCTGGCACCAGGATTTGGAGTGACGGCATCCTGACCACCAGCATGCTGAACGTATCCCCATATACTACTATGTATACCGGAGGCAGTCAATTGACCGCCTGTCTGGATCCCGGCGGTCAAGGTACCAACGCTGGAATCCCGACACCAGCTGAAATACTGGCGGTAGGATTCCCGACCGCCGGCTGGTTACCCCTCTTGGGTGGTGGTCCACGCCACCACCCGGAGGGGAGCAGAACCCTGTGGCGACCAGAGGTCGCCACCGGGCCCGAAGCGTGGCGAGCAGACACACTGCATTCGCCGTCGGGATCCCGGCTGTTGGGCTCCCAGCGTCGGTCTTCTGACCGCCGGGATACCAAATGCCGGGATCTCGTACTGATCCGATGTATACATATGCATAATATATAGGTACACTGTATATTGGGTAGGCAATGTTCAGCACTCCAGCTACAGTTTAACTGTACATCCCAGCACGCATTGCCACAGATTTGCTGTTAGGGCAAACTATAACTGCTAAAGGACATGCTGAGATATTTAATTCCACAGCACCTGGAGGGCTGGACATTGCCAATCCCTGCTGTATATATACTGTACATGTATACTGTGGGGTTGTGGCTGCATGACCGGCTGCCGGGATCCCAGTGACTGCATCCCATACCATGTATATGCACATATACTATACATATGGATACTGTATATGTACACTGTGGAGGAGATTCAAATTGTTTTGCACACCCATTCTCCCGTCTAAAATGATGGGAGATCGCGGGGCGCAATTCAATAGTTTTATTTTTAATTCACTAATCTCGCCCAGACAGGCCAGGTTTAGACACATAAAATTGCTAAACCCACCCAAAATGCTGGGCGTGACGTGAAAGGTGCTGTTTGCACGCTGAAACGGGTCACTTTTCACACACTTCAGCTTGCCACACTGCCGGCTACGAGCTGAAATGTATCTTCCCACGGCTCAGCGTGCCCAAATGGAGCAACAATTGAATTCCCCCCTTAATCTAGGTATGTTAACTATGTTTATGTACACCATGTATATGTATACTATGTATGTACACTATCTATCTTTAGCTTAGGGGTCAGTCCTACTGCGGGCTAACGGTGCAAGTTGCCTGTTGTAGTGGTGTGGAGACGGCAGTAATGGCACTGCATCTTGCACCATTAATGGCACACTCCCACCCCGAATTTTAACAATTTTGCACGCAGACCCAAAAAGCTGCTTACAAAATTGTACAAGTCGCAGCAGGCATAAAGTACTAATTTGCGGGAATGAGAATATCACTTGCAATTGTATTCTTCCCGTTATGTGTAAACTATGGGAGGGATGTAAGGTCGTCCGAGTTCGCCGGATGTGCAGGTTGCCGGCCAAAGTTGAATGTTTTTTTAAAGGGGCATTCATTTACAAGGCAAAACCATGCCTTAGTGATTGCCCCTTCAGAAAAACGTCCGAGTTCGGCCGGCAACCTGCACGTCCAGCAAACTCGGACAGCATTACATACTGCCTCGTGTATTATTGCTAATCTATTAAAAGGGGCACCGATTATTGATATTTTTTTAAGGGGGAGCAGATTAATGATATTTTAGTAAAAGGGGCATGGATTAATGTTAATCTAATTTAATGGGCACAGATTATTTACATTATAATGTGGGTTGACCACACCCCTCCTATTGATGGCCACACTTACCTAAGGCTGGTTATGTCCCTTCAGTGGGCCCCTGCCATTGCATTCCTCTGTGGGCCCTTGATGCCCCAGTCTGACACTGACCTCAGTGGACGACCCTGGAGCAGCCCTGGGCAACCCAATCTGCCATCTGAGAATTTAGATATCTTCCCAGGAAAGGAATTCCTGAGCTCTTGCAAAGACCACCTGCTGCTGGCAGAGTGGGTAAGAGCCCAATTATCAGAGGTGCTTCAGTTTCCCTAGTCATTTGTCCGGGGACCCTCTAACATGTTGGTCTGAGTTAAACCACTACACGCAGCTGTGCACAGGCAGCCTATGGCACTTATCAGGGTGATCTATAGGAGCTTTGTATTGTCCCTCCATTTATTTCACCCCTATACCTTGTCCCTGCTTCCAGCTACCGTCACCCCTAGATCATGTCCCTGCATCCCGGTACCATCACCCCTGCACCCTGTCCCTACATCCTGATAGACTCACCTCTACTCCCTGTACCTGCATCCAGGTACCGTCATCCCTACACCCTGTCCCTGCATCTAAATACAGTCATCCCTACACCCTGTTCCTGCATCCAGATACCATAACTCCTACACCTAGTCCCTCCATCCAGGTACCATTACCCCTGCAATCTGTCGCTGTATCCTGATACCCTCACCCCTACACCCTGACCCTGCATCCCAGTACCCACACCCTGTTCCTACATCCAGGTACCCACACCTTGTTCCTACATCCAGGTACCCTCACCCCTACACCCTGACCCTGCATCCCAGTACCCACACCCTGTTCCTACATCCAGGTACCCTCACCCCTACACCATGTCCCTGCATCCCAGTACCCACACTTTGTTCCTACATCCAGGTACCCTCACCCCTACACCATGTCCCTGCATCCCAGTACCCACACCCTGTTCCTACACCCAGGTACCCTCACCCTGTCCATACATCCAGGTACCATCATCCCTACACTCTATCCTTTCATCCAGAGACCCTCACCTCTACACAGTGTAATTTCATCCAGAGACCTGCTCACATCTATAGCAACACCCAGTCTAGCAATCTCCTAGACTACCTATGCCTCAGATCTCTGTTCCTATCCTCACACTCGTCTCCTCAAAGTCATCTACTCTCAGTTTTACCCCATGGGAGTGGTGTCCTTTGTATTTTATGGTGGTGGTTGGAGCTCTCTATATATAATATGGCATTTATTGTAATGTTCTTTAGTGTGTGGAGGTCATTTGAATGCTTTGTGTATTACATGTTAGTCACTGGAATGCTCTCTAATGTGGACACTGTTACTCTATCTTTTTTATGTGGCAGTCATTGCGATGCTCTTGGTATTATATGATGTTCACTGCAATACTCTCTGTATCATATGGCGACACTGTAAAGCTTTCTGTGTCATATGGCGGTCACTGCAATGGTCTCTGTATTATATGGTGGTCACTGTGATGCTGTCTGTATCATATGGCGGTCACTGATGGATCTGTATATATGGTCACAAACTTTTTGTTATTATATCTTCACTTAAGTAGTTGAAGGTAGACACTAGCTATGACCTCCATGGGGATAGCGACACACACAGCACAGGCCACACCCACTTTGTAAACCACACCACACTGGTCACACCGCCGCAGCGCTCGTCACACCTCCTGGCGAGGCACACAATAGGCCCTTCATAAATTTCAGCTCCAGGCCCATGTGGACCTTAATCTGGCACTGCAGGCAGTCACAGTACCTATGGTAGCTACACCCCTATATATAATACATGTAACTGTGACAGGGAAGGTGGCCGCTCTCAGCTCTGGGCCCCATAGTAGCTAGCTGCACTCCCTGCACCTATGGTAGCTACACCCTTGTATATAACACATGTAACTGTGACAGAGAAGGTGGCCCCTCTCAGCTGTGGGTCCCAAAGCAGCTGCACCTATGGTAGCTACACCCTGCATACAACACATGTAATTGTGACAGGGAAGGTTGCTCCTCTCAGCTCTGCATAGCAGCTGCAATCCCTGCACCTATGGTAGCTACGCCCTTGGCGAGCCCGCATGGGCTCTGTTGCACTCATATCCCCACCGGCAATCTGGCGGCTAGGATCCCGGCATCAGGATGCTGACTGCTGGGATCCCAACCGCCGGTTACACGATGCCAACGCATGATAGAGCATATGGTACTTGCCTATTCTCCCTCAATGTCTTGGAGACTCCAGGATAGCAGGCACCAAGGTGTAGGCATATCTTCAGTAACGCCTCAGTTCCACACGCTGATGCCCACTTCCCATGTGAAGTGACCAGTCCAGGCGAGCTGATGACGCTATACCTGCTGAATCCCATCATCATGGCCCCTTCCCCCGCTTTACAATGATGTAATCGTGACTTTATATACTGTGTCTTGATGATGCGATTCTGCTGTCATGCCCCTGCACTGCCCACATGGTTGTGCCATTCCCCTCCCAGCTGGCAGCCAAGAACTTGGTAAGTGTGTGATATCTGGGCCCTGTAGCTCACCAGCAAAAAAGTATCTATTTTTTAACCATTTCATTACCCCCACATCCGCTGCATACAATGGGGTCTATGTACTAAGCCTTGGAGAGAGATAAAGTGGATGGAGATAAAGTACCAGCCAATCAGCTCCTGTCATTTTTCAAACCCAGCCTATAATATGACAGTTAGCAGCTGATTGACTAGTACTTATCTACATCCACTTTATCTCTCTCCAAGGCTTAGTAAATAGACTCCAGTTTTTGTAACGAGCCCCGGTGCTTTAGCCTACCAAACACCCACCACCACCAATTTTGCAACTAAACACTGTAAAGCATGAGAGGACGTGGGCTGTTATCCGATGTCTCCACTGTACAGCTGGCCACACGCAGGCCCATCCCACCTCTGGAGCTGCGGCCCAGGATTATTGATCAATTTGACCTCACACCTGGATGGCCAAACCTGACATGGACCAGTAAAACAGCCCCATGGGGTTTCTGGAGGATCCATGGGGCCAATTCAGACCTGATCGCTCGCTAGCTGTTTTTTGCAGTACTGAGTTCACATAGTCGCTGCCCACCGGGGAGTGTATTTTAGCTGTGTAAGTGTGCGATTGCATGTGTAGCCGAGCGGTACAAAAAGATGTTGTGCAGTTTCTGAGTAGCTGCTGCGATCACCTCAACCTATCTGGGATCGGAATTCACGTCAGACACCCGCCCTGCAAACGCTTGGGAACGCCTGCGTTTTTCCAACCACTCCCAGAAAATGGTCCGTTGACACCCACAAATGCCTTCTTCCTGTCAATCTCCTTGCGATCGCCCATGCGAATGGATTCTTTGCACAAACCCATCGCAGAGCAATGAACCTCTTTGTACCTGTGCGATGTGCCTGCACATTGCGTTGCATGCGCAGTTCTGACCTGATGGCAGCGCTGCAAAAAACGCTAGCAAACGATCAGATCTGAATTAGGCCCTATAAACACTGTGTTATGCGCACATTAAGTGGTATAAATGAAAATGTATGGAACATGAGTAGTTAACATGAATTAAAAACAAATCATCACATTATAATGAAGTCCAGTAAACATTAGAGATGAGCGCCTGAAATTTTTCGGGTTTTGTGTTTTGGTTTTGTGTTCGGTTCCGCGGCCGTGTTTTGGGTTCGACCGCGTTTTGGCAAAACCTCACCGAATTTTTTTTGTCGGATTCGGGTGTGTTTTGGATTCGGGTGTTTTTTTCCAAAAACACTAAAAAACAGCTTAAATCATAGAATTTGGGGGTCATTTTGATCCCAAAGTATTATTAACCTCAAAAACCATAATTTCCACTCATTTTCAGTCTATTCTGAATACCTCACACCTCACAATATTATTTTTAGTCCTAAAATTTGCACCGAGGTCGCTGTGTGAGTAAGATAAGCGACCCTAGTGGCCGACACAAACACCGGGCCCATCTAGGAGTGGCACTGCAGTGTCACGCAGGATGTCCCTTCCAAAAAACCCTCCCCAAACAGCACATGACGCAAAGAAAAAAAGAGGCGCAATGAGGTAGCTGTGTGAGTAAGATTAGCGACCCTAGTGGCCGACACAAACACCGGGCCCATCTAGGAGTGGCACTGCAGTGTCACGCAGGATGGCCCTTCCAAAAAACCCTCCCCAAACAGCACATGACGCAAAGAAAAAAAGAGGCGCAATGAGGTAGCTGTGTGAGTAAGATTAGCGACCCTAGTGGCCGACACAAACACCGGGCCCATCTAGGAGTGGCACTGCAGTGTCACGCAGGATGTCCCTTCCAAAAAACCCTCCCCAAACAGCACATGACGCAAAGAAAAAAAGAGGCGCAATGAGGTAGCTGACTGTGTGAGTAAGATTAGCGACCCTAGTGGCCGTCACAAACACCGGGCCCATCTAGGAGTGGCACTGCAGTGTCACGCAGGATGTCCCTTCCAAAAAAACCCTCCCCAATCAGCACATGATGCAAAGAAAAAGAAAAGAAAAAAGAGGTGCAAGATGGAATTGTCCTTGGGCCCTCCCACCCACCCTTATGTTGTATAAACAAAACAGGACATGCACACTTTAACCAACCCATCATTTCAGTGACAGGGTCTGCCACACGACTGTGACTGATATGACGGGTTGGTTTGGACCCCCCCCAAAAAAGAAGCAATTAATCTCTCCTTGCACAAACTGGCTCTACAGAGGCAAGATGTCCACCTCATCTTCACCCTCCGATATATCACCGTGTACATCCCCCTCCTCACAGATTATCAATTCGTCCCCACTGAAATCCACCATCTCAGCTCCCTGTGTACTTTGTGGAGGCAATTGCTGCTGGTCAATGTCTCCGCGGAGGAATTGATTATAATTCATTTTAATGAACATCATCTTCTCCACATTTTCTGGATGTAACCTCGTACGCCGATTGCTGACAAGGTGAGCGGCGGCACTAAACACTCTTTCGGAGTACACACTTGTGGGAGGGCAACTTAGGTAGAATAAAGCCAGTTTGTGCAAGGGCCTCCAAATTGCCTCTTTTTCCTGCCAGTATAAGTACGGACTGTGTGACGTGCCTACTTGGATGCGGTCACTCATATAATCCTCCACCATTCTATCAATGTTGAGAGAATCATATGCAGTGACAGTAGACGACATGTCCGTAATCGTTGTCAGGTCCTTCAGTCCGGACCAGATGTCAGCATCAGCAGTCGCTCCAGACTGCCCTGCATCACCGCCAGCGGGTGGGCTCGGAATTCTGAGCCTTTTCCTCGCACCCCCAGTTGCGGGAGAATGTGAAGGAGGAGATGTTGACAGGTCGCGTTCCGCTTGACTTGACAATTTTGTCACCAGCAGGTCTTTCAACCCCAGCAGACCTGTGTCTGCCGGAAAGAGAGATCCAAGGTAGGCTTTAAATCTAGGATCGAGCACGGTGGCCAAAATGTAGTGCTCTGATTTCAACAGATTGACCACCCGTGAATCCTTGTTAAGCGAATTAAGGGCTGCATCCACAAGTCCCACATGCCTAGCGGAATCGCTCCCTTTTAGCTCCTTCTTCAATGCCTCCAGCTTCTTCTGCAAAAGCCTGATGAGGGGAATGACCTGACTCAGGCTGGCAGTGTCTGAACTGACTTCACGTGTGGCAAGTTCAAAGGGCATCAGAACCTTGCACAACGTTGAAATCATTCTCCACTGCACTTGAGACAGGTGCATTCCATCTCCTATATCGTGCTCAATTGTATAGGCTTGAATGGCCTTTTGCTGCTCCTCCAACCTCTGAAGCATATAGAGGGTTGAATTCCACCTCGTTACCACTTCTTGCTTCAGATGATGGCAGGGCAGGTTCAGTAGTTTTTGGTGGTGCTCCAGTCTTCTGTACGTGGTGCCTGTACGCCGAAAGTGTCCCGCAATTTTTCTGGCCACCGACAGCATCTCTTGCACGCCCCTGTCGTTTTTTAAAAAATTCTGCACCACCAAATTCAAGGTATGTGCAAAACATGGGACGTGCTGGAATTTGCCCATATTTAATGCACACACAATATTGCTGGCGTTGTCCGATGCCACAAATCCACAGGAGAGTCCAATTGGGGTAAGCCATTCCGCGATGATCTTCCTCAGTTGCCGTAAGAGGTTTTCAGCTGTGTGCGTATTCTGGAAAGCGGTGATACAAAGCGTAGCCTGCCTAGGAAAGAGTTGGCGTTTGCGAGATGCTGCTACTGGTGCCGCCGCTGCTGTTCTTGCGGCGGGAGTCCATACATCTACCCAGTGGGCTGTCACAGTCATATAGTCCTGACCCTGCCCTGCTCCACTTGTCCACATGTCCGTGGTTAAGTGGACATTGGGTACAACTGCATTTTTTAGGAGACTGGTGAGTCTTTTTCTGACGTCCGTGTACATTCTCGGTATCGCCTGCCTAGAGAAGTGGAACCTAGATGGTATTTGGTAACGGGGGCACACTGCCTCAATAAATTGTCTAGTTCCCTGTGAACTAACGGCGGATACCGGACGCACGTCTAACACCAACATAGTTGTCAAGGACTCAGTTATCCGCTTTGCAGTAGGATGACTGCTGTGATATTTCATCTTCCTCGCAAAGGACTGTTGAACAGTCAATTGCTTACTGGAAGTAGTACAAGTGGGCTTACGACTTCCCCTCTGGGATGACCATCGACTCCCAGCGGCAACAACAGCAGCGCCAGCAGCAGTAGGCGTTACACGCAAGGATGCATCGGAGGAATCCCAGGCAGGAGAGGACTCGTCAGACTTGCCAGTGACATGGCCTGCAGGACTATTGGCATTCCTGGGGAAGGAGGAAATTGACACTGAGGGAGTTGGTGGGGTGGTTTGCGTGAGCTTGGTTACAAGAGGAAGGGATTTACTGGTCAGTGGACTGCTTCCGCTGTCGCCCAAAGTTTTTGAACTTGTCACTGACTTATTATGAATGCGCTGCAGGTGACGTATAAGGGAGGATGTTCCGAGGTGGTTAACGTCCTTACCCCTACTTATTACAGCTTGACAAAGGGAACACACGGCTTGACACCTGTTGTCCGCATTTCTGGTGAAATACCTCCACACCGAAGAGCTGATTTTTTTGGTATTTTCACCTGGCATGTCAACGGCCATATTCCTCCCACGGACAACAGGTGTCTCCCCGGGTGCCTGACTTAAACAAACCACCTCACCATCAGAATCCTCCTGGTCAATTTCCTCCCCAGCGCCAGCAACACCCATATCCTCCTCATCCTGGTGTACTTCAACACTGACATCTTCAATCTGACTATCAGGAACTGGACTGCGGGTGCTCCTTCCAGCACTTGCAGGGGGCGTGCAAATGGTGGAAGGCGCATGCTCTTCACGTCCAGTGTTGGGAAGGTCAGGCATCGCAACCGACACAATTGGACTCTCCTTGTGGATTTGGGATTTCAAAGAACGCACAGTTCTTTGCGGTGCTTTTGCCAGCTTGAGTCTTTTCAGTTTTCTAGCGAGAGGCTGAGTGCTTCCATCCTCATGTGAAGCTGAACCACTAGCCATGAACATAGGCCAGGGCCTCAGCCGTTCCTTGCCACTCCGTGTGGTAAATGGCATATTGGCAAGTTTACGCTTCTCCGACGACAATTTTATTTTAGGTTTTGGAGTCCTTTTTTTACTGATATTTGGTGTTTTGGTTTTGACATGCTCTGTACTATGCCATTGGGCATCGGCCTTGGCAGACGACGTTGCTGGCATTTCATCGTCTCGGCCATGACTAGTGGCAGCAGCTTCAGCACGAGGTGGAAGTGGATCTTGATCTTTCCCTAATTTTGGAACCTCAACATTTTTGTTCTCCATATTTTAATAGGCACAACTAAAAGGCACCTCAGGTAAACAATGGAGATGGATGGATTGGATACTAGTATACAATTATGGACGGGCTGCCGAGTGCCGACACAGAGGTAGCCACAGCCGTGAACTACCGCACTGTACTGTGTCTGCTGCTAATATATAGACTGGTTGATAAAGAGATAGTATACTCGTAACTAGTATGTATGTATAAAGAAAGAAAAAAAACCCACGGTTAGGTGGTATATACAATTATGGACGGGCTGCCGAGTGCCGACACAGAGGTAGCCACAGCCGTGAACTACCGCACTGTACTGTGTCTGCTGCTAATATATAGACTGGTTGATAAAGAGATAGTATACTCGTAACTAGTATGTATGTATAAAGAAAGAAAAAAAAACCACGGTTAGGTGGTATATACAATTATGGACGGGCTGCCGAGTGCCGACACAGAGGTAGCCACAGCCGTGAACTACCGCACTGTACTGTGTCTGCTGCTAATATATAGACTGGTTGATAAAGAGATAGTATACTCGTAACTAGTATGTATGTATAAAGAAAGAAAAAAAAACCACGGTTAGGTGGTATATACAATTATGGACGGGCTGCCGAGTGCCGACACAGAGGTAGCCACAGCCGTGAACTACCGCACTGTACTGTGTCTGCTGCTAATATATAGACTGGTTGATAAAGAGATAGTATACTCGTAACTAGTATGTATGTATAAAGAAAGAAAAAAAAACCACGGTTAGGTGGTATATACAATTATGGACGGGCTGCCGAGTGCCGACACAGAGGTAGCCACAGCCGTGAACTACCGCACTGTACTGTGTCTGCTGCTAATATATAGACTGGTTGATAAAGAGATAGTATACTCGTAACTAGTATGTATGTATAAAGAAAGAAAAAAAAACCACGGTTAGGTGGTATATACAATTATGGACGGGCTGCCGAGTGCCGACACAGAGGTAGCCACAGCCGTGAACTACCGCACTGTACTGTGTCTGCTGCTAATATATAGACTGGTTGATAAAGAGATAGTATACTCGTAACTAGTATGTATGTATAAAGAAAGAAAAAAAAACCACGGTTAGGTGGTATATACAATTATGGACGGGCTGCCGAGTGCCGACACAGAGGTAGCCACAGCCGTGAACTACCGCACTGTACTGTGTCTGCTGCTAATATATAGACTGGTTGATAAAGAGATAGTATACTCGTAACTAGTATGTATGTATAAAGAAAGAAAAAAAAACCACGGTTAGGTGGTATATACAATTATGGACGGGCTGCCGAGTGCCGACACAGAGGTAGCCACAGCCGTGAACTACCGCACTGTACTGTGTCTGCTGCTAATATATAGACTGGTTGATAAAGAGATAGTATACTCGTAACTAGTATGTATGTATAAAGAAAGAAAAAAAAACCACGGTTAGGTGGTATATACAATTATGGACGGGCTGCCGAGTGCCGACACAGAGGTAGCCACAGCCGTGAACTACCGCACTGTACTGTGTCTGCTGCTAATATATAGACTGGTTGATAAAGAGATAGTATACTCGTAACTAGTATGTATGTATAAAGAAAGAAAAAAAAACCACGGTTAGGTGGTATATACAATTATGGACGGGCTGCCGAGTGCCGACACAGAGGTAGCCACAGCCGTGAACTACCGCACTGTACTGTGTCTGCTGCTAATATATAGACTGGTTGATAAAGAGATAGTATACTCGTAACTAGTATGTATGTATAAAGAAAGAAAAAAAAACCACGGTTAGGTGGTATATACAATTATGGACGGGCTGCCGAGTGCCGACACAGAGGTAGCCACAGCCGTGAACTACCGCACTGTACTGTGTCTGCTGCTAATATATAGACTGGTTGATAAAGAGATAGTATACTCGTAACTAGTATGTATGTATAAAGAAAGAAAAAAAAACCACGGTTAGGTCACTGGTATATACAATTATGGACGGGCTGCCGAGTGCCGACACAGAGGTAGCCACAGCCGTGAACTACCGCACTGTACTGTGTCTGCTGCTAATATAGACTGGTTGATAAAGAGATAGTATACTACTAATATTATATACTGGTGGTCAGGTCACTGGTCACTAGTCACACTGGCAGTGGCACTCCTGCAGCAAAAGTGTGCACTGTTTAATTTTAATATAATATTATGTACTCCTGGCTCCTGCTATAACCTATAACTGGCACTGCAGTAGTGCTCCCCAGTCTCCCCCACAATTATAAGCTGTGTGAGCTGAGCAGTCAGACAGATATATAATATATATAGATGATGCAGCACACTGGCCTGAGCCTGAGCAGTGCACACAGATATGGTATGTGACTGAGTCACTGTGTGCTGTGTATCGCTTTTTTCAGGCAGAGAACGGATTATAAATAAAAGTGGTGGTCACTGGTCACTATCAGCAAAACTCTGCACTGTACACTACTGAGTACTCCTAATGCTCCCCAAAATTAGTAAATCAAGTGTCTAAACGGAGAGGACGCCAGCCACGTCCTCTCCCTATCAATCTCAATGCACGTGTGAAAATGGCGGCGACGCGCGGCTCCTTATATAGAATCCGAGTCTCGCGATAGAATCCGAGCCTCGCGAGAATCCGACAGCGTCATGATGACGTTCGGGCGCGCTCGGGTTAACCGAGCAAGGCGGGAAGATCCGAGTCGCTCGGACCCGTGAAAAAAAACATGAAGTTCTGGCGGGTTCGGATTCAGAGAAACCGAACCCGCTCATCTCTAGTAAACATGACACAATGGGAGTTGTAGTGCACCAAGGTCCTCCTAGACAGATCCGCACATGACATTCCACCATGCACTGGGCTCAGCCACCAAGCATCCCTGGAACTTGTTATAAAATGTTGCCAAGTATGACAGTCACATATCAAAGTAAACTCTAAGTGTATCTACTATATAAAAGCAGCACAGAGTATATCAGGAGACAGCATAACTCCGGAATTGCTAGAGCAATGTACTCAAAACTTGGTACACGTATGCCTTACAATCTGGGAACAAACACTGTGGGAGGTAGACATCCCTAGCACTCCTAGGGCTGGGACAGCAGCACAGAGTATGTCAGCAGACAGCATAACTGTGGAAGGCCTGGAGCAATTTACACCAAACTTGGTACACATCTGATTTACAATCTGCAAACAAACTCTGTGGGGGTTAGACACCCCTAGGGGTGGGACAGCAGCACAGAGTATGTCAGGAGACAGCATAACTCCTGAATGCCTGGACCAATTTACAACAAACTTGGTTCACATATGACTTGCAAGCTGGGAACAAACACTGTGGGGGTAAGACACCCCTAGCACCCCTAGATGTGAGGCAGCAGCACAGAGTTTTTCAGCAGTCAGCATAACTCTGGAATGCCTGGAGCAATTTACACCAAACTTGCTACACATATGACTTACACTCTGGGAACAAACACTGTGGGGGTAACATACCACTAGCACCCCTATGGGTAGGCCAGCAGCACACTCTATATCAGTACATGCATGATATCTCAGTGATGACAAGGCTGCATGTGACAGGGCCAGTGACAGAGTTGTATAGTGGGAAGAGCAGGATCCCTTGGGGCACCAAAAAGGGGTGCGGCCACTACACAAAGTGCATCAGGGAAGCAAGATATGCCTATATACTAGATCTCCAATCAACGTAAATGAACAAACTATCATTCTAATTTACCATCCTCATCCCGTACCAAAATACGGGTATTCAGCTATCTACTATGTTATTTATACTGTGTGTTTAATATTTACATGTATTTTTTGTAAACAGATATTCTTAAAATCTGGGGCAACGCCGGGTACTCCAGCTAGTATATACTAAATCATCTGTCACAGTAGCATTATTCTGAGTATACTGGAAGTCTCGCAACAGAACATTTATAGATGGAGTTTAAGATCATACATGTTAACATTCAACAATATGCTATGTCGGCATGCCCTCTTATGGAGTCTATGTAAGTCATTAGCAAAACCAAATGCTCCGTCTACATACAGTACAGCGCAGGCACAAGGTCGTCATGCAATAAGTGATATGCCGGCCAGACTCTTATATCTAAGTTTCCTTTTGATGCTTGATCCAAATAATGTATCACTAACAATGACATTACTGTGAAGTAAAGGAGAGATGATTAGGATGGTCACCTGTAACACACATGCAATGTTTCTGTGACATGGAAAAACAATGGAAGAAATGTTATGGAGTCACCTTCATTGTTGTCCTAGTTGATAGGATAACCAGAAGAGTAGCTTTGGGTGGAGTGTCATGAGATGAAATGAAAACCAAAAAGTTATGTACCCTCCAAGTTCCGTTCTCAGCAGTTTGGCTGTCGGTACAGTGGTGCCACGTGGTGCCTCGTGGTGCCACATGGCACAGCCACGCTCACTGTCCACTCAACCTCTTTCCAACACGTCCAGCAGGTGTGAACAAGTTGAGTGGATATCATTACCTATTCCCTGTGAATGTCACCTTGCGGGCCCGCCTTACCGGTTTATATACGCTGGTATTGAATAATACATTTCTAGTACGCCAGCAAAAAAGACAACTCTTATTTCTTCTCCTCTTTATACGCTCATGGGTTACACAGGTTCTGTGGCTGATTAAACAAGGTGAAATGCAGACTTGAGGCCAGCCAGCCACAGAAACTGTATAATTCGTAAGTTTCCTGGTTTAATGGGATAGTATAGCGCTCTCTCTCTCTCTCTCTCTCTCTCTATGTGTATGTGTATATATATATATATATATATGTATAAACATATATACACACACACACACCCACACACATAATGGAAAATTATTAATTCAGCTTCTTAGATAAAGAGCTTTATTTCCTTATAAAATATAAGCGGTGATTTAGTCTAGAAATTCCTGTCACTTATGTTTTCCCTTTACCTATATATTGAGGCACTTTACAACATTGCCTTATACTTCATTTTCTATACTTGTCTCATTTTTTTTAAATTAGAAACTCATGTATATCCAGTTGTAATTGATATAGAAAATGTATATGTAAGATAGCTGTAACTCTGTAGCTTTGCTGCTGGTTGCTGTGACATCACACCTAGCCTGTGACATCACTAGCCCGTGACATCACAATGCTTCATCCTGTAACATTCTATCTACAGCTGCTGACGTTTCCAGTTTCCATGCAGGAAGACAGGTAGGATGAGGTGAGTCCTACATAGCAGGGTATGATGGAGGGGGTAAGGAAGACAGAGTGCAGTATAGTCCGCTGAAAGGCAAGACAAGATAGACAGAACAGGGAAAACAGGTACAAACACACATAAATAGGAGAAGTGCAGGAAGGAACGACATATTTAGGAATAAAAATGTAGCGTTACAGGAATAAAGAGGGCAGTATGGAGGATAAGCACACATACAGGGGATGCAGATAACCTGGGTCTCTATGAGGCAGGATCGTGGCTTTAGGATGAAAAAGTTAATAAAATAGATAAATGGGATATTGATAACTTTGAAAGTATCTTATTTGGTTTAAGGAAAATTGGGAAACTGGTTGACTCATGGACATTTTATTGTACTTAAACTAGTGCTATGCTTAATGATAGTCTTTTGTGGTTTTTTAGATCAACTGGCAAAGAGATTTGCAGAGTGTCGGGTGACCGGCAAAGAGATCTGCAAAGTGTCAGTTGAAGACGACGGGAGGGGTCGCAAAGGAATTAATGACTGGAGAATAGCATGCAGGAGGTAAGTTACCATACTTGTGTAATTGTGTGTGTGGTGGGAGTATTGTGAGCACAGTACAAAACAGGGTCTATGGTGGGGGAGAGCGGACAATACAAAACATGCAGAAGGGGGCAACTTGGTACAGTACATACAGATGGTGTGGGGGCACAATACAAAAACATAGAAATTGTGGCGTACTCTATAGGACATATAGAGGAAGGACATACACTTTTGGGGGCTGCGAGATGTAGTACACACTGTAATACAGAAAAACAGGAAGGGTGGGAGAGCATGATACAGAACATACAGATCGGGGGAAGAACAATACAGATCGGGGGAGATAGTGAAATGGCTGACCTTTACAGTATATCAATAAACTGGGGGCAAGTATACAAAGCCTGGGAGAGTAATAAAGTGGAGAGAGATAAACTAACAACCAATCAGCTCCTAGTTGTCATTTTTCAAACACAGCCTGTAACATGGCAGTTAGGAGCTGATTGGCTGGTACTTTACCTCTCTCCACTTTATCGCTTTGCAGGGCTTAATACATCTCCCCCATAGAATAACCAAATGATGAAATGGTACAGAATGGTATAAATTATGTGAATTGGAGCTGTAACAAGTGACTGTTTCCCTATCTTTACATATAATAAAGTTGACATAGTCCTTTCCCTAGAGTCCTTCTCCTTACCGCTCAGGGGGCCTGATTCAGATGCGGACGCAGAACTGCTGTTGCACCAAGTGGCTCAATGCTTTTTCACTGTGCATGCGTGTAAGCTGCACTGCGCACGAAATGAAATCAAGATCACATAGAGCATCCCATTGCAAAGTGATTGACAGGAAGTCAGCATTTGAGGTGGTAACGGGGGTGGCTCACTGTATACAGGCGTGTCAGGTCCGTTCAAATGCCGTTCCATGTGCGTGCATAAATTACCCATTGCGACCTGTGTTGCTGCTGGAGAGCCCCCTGTGTCTAGGAGACTTGCTCAGCCTACGACTGCTCAGATTCACAATGCAATTGTGAACGGCAAGATTGCAACAGCGATCGCTTCAACAACCACAACTAAATCAGGCCCACAATTACACCATTATATTTTACTATTTTATCACATTTAACAACTAAGAGTCAGTTTCTCTCTCTGCTTGTTCTTCCAATAACAATGATTTTTCATCTCTTCCTCTTCGTCTACACGCAGTGGGTGATCCCTGAATAGCTGCCCTGGGAGGAGAGCTGCGGACACATGCTACAAATATTGGGACATATGCATTACCTATTAGGAGATGCGGTAAAGATGCCGGCTGTCGGGTTTACGGCAGTCAGAATACTGACACTGGGATCCCGACACTCTACAGAATCCCGACGTTGGAACTCCGAATGGGCAAGGATACCGGCGCCCGTATCTCCATGATCATAGGTTTAGGGCTGGGCAAAGGGGGTTAGGTTTAGGCATCAGGCATGGGGGGAGGAGGGGGTGGTTAGGCTACGGGGGAGGGAGGGTTAGGTTTAGGCGCCAGGCGGGGGGGTTAGGTTTAGGCGTCAGGCGGGGGGAGGTTAGGGTTAGGCTGCAGGTGGGGGAAGGTTAGTGTTAGGCTGCAGGTGGGGGGAGGTTAGGGTTAGGCTGCAGATAGGGTTGGTTAGGCACCCCCAGGGGAGGTTAGGCTGCGTGGGAGGGAGGGTTAGGTTTAGGTATCAGGCGGGAGGGTTAGGTTTAGGCGTTAGGCAGGGGGGTTCAGTTTAGGCTGTGGGTGGAGGGAGCTTAGTGTTAAGCACCCCTGGGGGTGGTGGTTAGGCTGCGGGGGATGGAGGGTTAGGTTTAGGCATCAGGTGAGGGGGTTAAGTTTAGGCTGTGGGTGGGGGGAGGTTAAGGTTAGACTGCGGGTAGAGTTGGTTAGGGTTAGGCACCCCTGGCGGTGGTTAGGCTGCGGGGGAGGGAGGGTTAGGTTTAGGCATCAGGGATGGAGGAGGGGTGGTTAGGCTGCGGGAAAGGGAGGGTTATGTTTAGGCAGCAGGGATGGAGGTTAGGATTAGGCACCTTCGCGGGAGGGATAGGCACAAAGGGGGAGGTTAGGGATAGACTGCTTATAGGTAGGGTTAGGGGGGTGGGGAGAGGGTTAGGCATCAGGCTGAGGGGTTAGGGTTAGGCAGCGGGTGGGGGGAGGATAGGGTTAGGGTTAGGAACCCCCGGGGGTGGTTAGGATGCGGGGGAGGGAGGGTTAGGTTAAGGCATCAGGTGGGGATATTAGGTTTAGGCATCAGGCAGGGGGTAGTTTTAGGCTATTGGTGGAGGGAGGTTAGGGTTAGGCAGCGGGGAAGGTTGGTTAGGTTTAGGCACCCCTGGGAGTGGTTAGGCTGTGGAGAAGGGAGGGTTAGGTTTAGGCATCAGGCGGGGGGTTAGGATTAGGCTGCGGGTGGGGGGAGGATAGGGTTAGGCTGCGGGTGGGGGGAGGATAGGGTTAGGCTGCGGGTGGGGGGAATTTAGGTTTAGGCTGCGGGTAGGGTGGGTTATGCACCCCCAGGAGTGGTTAGGCTGCGGGGAAGGGAGGGTTAGGTTTAGGCAGCAGGGACGAAGGTTAGGATTAGGCACCTAGGGAGAAGGTTAGGGTTACACTGTGGACAGGCAGGGTTAGGGGTGTGGGGAGATGGGAGAACACCCCTTACTCACCCCTGTCGGTCTTTTCTGTACTGGGATCCCGGTATCGGTACGACAACCACCGGGATCCCATGCGCTGGGATAGCATACTGACCCCTCTATTAGTACACCTCTTAATGCCCAGAGGGAAGGGCGATCCTGAAGCCATGGTTCCCCAGAGGTTTCCCCCCAAGGGGGTTTTCCTCTCCTGAGTGCTGAAGGATGACTCTTTGTGAGTCCAGAGGTGTAGCTTTTATGCCATAATGAGTACCAATCTCATGCCCGGCCCTGCAATGTATAAGAAGTAAAATAATCGCTAATGCGATCACTTTACTTCTGGGTTTAGACCCCGGCTGCGCTAGTTCACATGTGCAATCGTCAGACTGCGTATGTGAGAGCAGACAGTAATGCAGAGGGATCCCAAGGATCCTTCTCCTGGGAATTATTGCATAATGTAGCCCACAGGCTACAAAAGCCATTTAGAAATGGCATTAGCTGCCAGGCCAAGCTCAGAAATACTTTGCATTCTGGAGCTTGGTGAGTTTCACAGTTTACCATCTGCCGTAGAAACTTTTGGTGGCTGCTTTTGTGTTCAAAATAGGAGGAACGCAATAGATATATCAAATATCCATTGCAGTCCCCAATACATACATTCAGGGGCTGCTTAATATTTGTGGGCAGCCCCCAAAACCGACTGTTTTTGGAGATGTCTCGCAAATACTATTTATTAAATATTCCACTTAATAAACTTTTTATATTTTAACATAAACTAAAAAATGTTTTTTTGTATTCATTGACTGAGTCTCCCGTCTTTACTGAATGCTAATTTCACAGGGTCCGCAAATTATTACTGATATGACTGTTACTCTACTGTCCTGCTGGTGCTCCTGGCCTGCTGTATAGCAGCCAGACATATATTTTATATGCAGCACTCTTAGGGAGATGTATCAAGCCTTGGAGAGAGATAAAGTGCAGATGTCCAAACCACCCAATCATCTTCTGTCACTTATCTAGCACAGTACATGAAATGATACCTGTAGTTAGAACCTTCATTTGATTTGGGCAAATACTCAACTTTATGTCTCTGCACGGCTTGATACATCTCCCGGAAAATATAATGTCTTCCTTTCACTTAATTAACAAGTTCAATTAATTAATTGTCTTGGAAACAGGGTAAGAAATTCACAGTATAAGATAATGTTATAAAGGCTTGTCAATATCTCCTGGTACATTTACATTGATTTATCATTCACATTTCTTCCATGCCAGACAGGGGCGGATTGGGAACGTAAAGTGGCCCTGGAAATATATGAAAAGTGGCCACATGTAGGTTGGAGTACTGTAAGTCAGCTATAAGCGGGGCCCAACACAAATTGGGCTTAAGCAAATTGTTAGTATTACTCACAGTGGTAGTAAGCAAGGCTAATGCAGCATGGTAGGCAGTCACAGCACCAGCAGTAAGATCGTGTCACAGGAGGTGGAGATCACACCAGTAGGTGGCGCATTGCACTGGTAGGCAGTAACAACAGCACCAGCAGAAGGATCGTGTCACAGGAGGTGGAGATCACACCAGTAGGGGAGGCATTGTACTGGTAGGCAGTCAGGGCCGGATTAACAATGGGGCGGATGGAGCTGCAGCTCCAGGCCCCCCATTGTAAATAGGCCCACACGACCCCAACCCAAAGGCCTATCTGTAACTGCCGTTTCTCCCCCGAATACACCTGACATTATCATGCCCCCTTCCCACCCCGTCCGAATCCCCGCCCCCACGATCGTCTGCTAACCTCAGACTCGGACTGCGCACAGTAGGATAAATCCCCAGTGAGCTCCCAGTTCCCTGCTCTGTAACCCCGCCCACTATCATAGGGGGGGCGTGGCCAAGGCAGGGTCGGCTGATGACTGTCAGGGTGAAGCTGTATACAGCAGTCACTACTTCAGCAGCTGCTGCTGTGCTGCGTACAGTGGACTGGCCTGCTAATGTAACGCTGAGGAGATTCCTGCTCGGTGCAGGAACTCCCCAGCAGTGTCTGCTGTGCTCCGATTGGCAGAGTGACACATCACTCAGTCACTCAGCCAATCGGAGCACAGACAACCCCACACCCTTCCCAGAAAGGAGGCTTGCTAGTCTGACTGTACATGAAATTGCAGGCTAAAGCTCAACACTAACACGGCACAAATGGTAAGTGTAGTGTCAGTGTGTCACATACTATGTACTGTATGTGTATAGCACTGTACAGAGTAATCACTGTAATAAGCGAGGCCCCTCCCCCTCTTCTCCCCAGAGCTTACATGTTCCTTATAGCCTTATCCCCTGGATGTAGCAGCCTCTTATGTAACCCCCTCCCTCCTGGCTGCCTTTTCTACAGTATGTATAGCTATATATAATATGTATATACTGTGTATATTCTATGTACGTGTATACCATGTGTTTGTGTGCTATATGTGTAAATATATATATATATATATATATATATATATATATAAACAAATCAGCCTGTTTATATGTTTTTATTCATTGAGCAACACGTGGGAGGGCACCCAGGCAATATTGGAGAGCTGTGGAATTGAGTGCCGACACACTTTCATGCTTAACTATATTTAACATACAGATGGAGCCATGCTAATCGTGGCTCCGTCTGCGCCCAGGCGCGTCCGTGATGCGCATGCACCCCATTCACAAGAATGGGAGCGTCTCTGTTCACTCCCGGCGGGGCTAGGCGGCCGGATTGCCTAGTCCCGCCGGGAGTGCACCTATACGATAGAGCCACACTAGATGAGAGCAGCTCCATGTGCATGCAAATATATATACACATACTCTATATATGTGCAGGGTGGTATTCAGTTTGCCGGCTGTTGGGATCCTGGCGCACAGTATACCGACGCCGGAATCCCGACACCCGGCATACCGACAACTTTTCTCCCTCTTGGGGATTCACGACCCCCCTGAAGGGAGAATAAATAGTGTGACGCGCGTAGCGAGCCCGCAAGGTGCTCATTTGCGCTCACCCAGCTGTCAGTATGCCGGCGGTCAGGATCCCGGTGCCGGTATGCTGGCCGCCGGGAGCCTGGCTGCCGGCATACCATACTACACCCTATGTACACTGTATCTGCAGGCACGCTATGTACACTATATATATATATATATATATATATATAGTCTATAGGTATATATACTATATGTGCGTATGCATACTGTACTATGTATATGTATTTTGTATTGGTATTTATGCTATGTAAATGTAAACATGCATTCTATGTATACTGTAGATAATGTTTATGTACACTGCAAACATATGCTGGGTGTGATACATTTTACCAGCGTTTGGGATGCCGGCAGTCATAAAACTGACAGCAACATCCCGAAGGAGAAGACGTCGACAGGGGTTCGGTAACTATACTTGCCTTCCCCACCAACCCCCCTAACCCTCCCTCCCCGCAGCCTAACCCTAACCCTCCCCAGTGGTGCGTAAACCTAACCCCCCCTTCTCACAGCCCCCCTGCAGCCTAACCCTCCCCGGTGGCTCCTAAACCTAGCCCCTCCCTCCATGACCTAACCCTAAGAGTCCCCAGCATACTTACGATCTTGATTCCGGCGTCAGCATTTCAAGTCATGATGGAGTTCCGGCCGCATGTCGGGATTCTGGCACCAGGATTTGGAGTGACGGCATCCTGACCACCAGCATGCTGAACGTATCCCCATATACTACTATGTATACCGGAGGCAGTCAATTGACCGCCTGTCTGGATCCCGGCGGTCAAGGTACCAACGCTGGAATCCCGACACCAGCTGAAATACTGGCGGTAGGATTCCCGACCGCCGGCTGGTTACCCCTCTTGGGTGGTGGTCCACGCCACCACCCGGAGGGGAGCAGAACCCTGTGGCGACCAGAGGTCGCCACCGGGCCCGAAGCGTGGCGAGCAGACACACTGCATTCGCCGTCGGGATCCCGGCTGTTGGGCTCCCAGCGTCGGTCTTCTGACCGCCGGGATACCAAATGCCGGGATCTCGTACTGATCCGATGTATACATATGCATAATATATAGGTACACTGTATATTGGGTAGGCAATGTTCAGCACTCCAGCTACAGTTTAACTGTACATCCCAGCACGCATTGCCACAGATTTGCTGTTAGGGCAAACTATAACTGCTAAAGGACATGCTGAGATATTTAATTCCACAGCACCTGGAGGGCTGGACATTGCCAATCCCTGCTGTATATATACTGTACATGTATACTGTGGGGTTGTGGCTGCATGACCGGCTGCCGGGATCCCAGTGACTGCATCCCATACCATGTATATGCACATATACTATACATATGGATACTGTATATGTACACTGTGGAGGAGATTCAAATTGTTTTGCACACCCATTCTCCCGTCTAAAATGATGGGAGATCGCGGGGCGCAATTCAATAGTTTTATTTTTAATTCACTAATCTCGCCCAGACAGGCCAGGTTTAGACACATAAAATTGCTAAACCCACCCAAAATGCTGGGCGTGACGTGAAAGGTGCTGTTTGCACGCTGAAACGGGTCACTTTTCACACACTTCAGCTTGCCACACTGCCGGCTACGAGCTGAAATGTATCTTCCCACGGCTCAGCGTGCCCAAATGGAGCAACAATTGAATTCCCCCCTTAATCTAGGTATGTTAACTATGTTTATGTACACCATGTATATGTATACTATGTATGTACACTATCTATCTTTAGCTTAGGGGTCAGTCCTACTGCGGGCTAACGGTGCAAGTTGCCTGTTGTAGTGGTGTGGAGACGGCAGTAATGGCACTGCATCTTGCACCATTAATGGCACACTCCCACCCCGAATTTTAACAATTTTGCACGCAGACCCAAAAAGCTGCTTACAAAATTGTACAAGTCGCAGCAGGCATAAAGTACTAATTTGCGGGAATGAGAATATCACTTGCAATTGTATTCTTCCCGTTATGTGTAAACTATGGGAGGGATGTAAGGTCGTCCGAGTTCGCCGGATGTGCAGGTTGCCGGCCAAAGTTGAATGTTTTTTTAAAGGGGCATTCATTTACAAGGCAAAACCATGCCTTAGTGATTGCCCCTTCAGAAAAACGTCCGAGTTCGGCCGGCAACCTGCACGTCCAGCAAACTCGGACAGCATTACATACTGCCTCGTGTATTATTGCTAATCTATTAAAAGGGGCACCGATTATTGATATTTTTTTAAGGGGGAGCAGATTAATGATATTTTAGTAAAAGGGGCATGGATTAATGTTAATCTAATTTAATGGGCACAGATTATTTACATTATAATGTGGGTTGACCACACCCCTCCTATTGATGGCCACACTTACCTAAGGCTGGTTATGTCCCTTCAGTGGGCCCCTGCCATTGCATTCCTCTGTGGGCCCTTGATGCCCCAGTCTGACACTGACCTCAGTGGACGACCCTGGAGCAGCCCTGGGCAACCCAATCTGCCATCTGAGAATTTAGATATCTTCCCAGGAAAGGAATTCCTGAGCTCTTGCAAAGACCACCTGCTGCTGGCAGAGTGGGTAAGAGCCCAATTATCAGAGGTGCTTCAGTTTCCCTAGTCATTTGTCCGGGGACCCTCTAACATGTTGGTCTGAGTTAAACCACTACACGCAGCTGTGCACAGGCAGCCTATGGCACTTATCAGGGTGATCTATAGGAGCTTTGTATTGTCCCTCCATTTATTTCACCCCTATACCTTGTCCCTGCTTCCAGCTACCGTCACCCCTAGATCATGTCCCTGCATCCCGGTACCATCACCCCTGCACCCTGTCCCTACATCCTGATAGACTCACCTCTACTCCCTGTACCTGCATCCAGGTACCGTCATCCCTACACCCTGTCCCTGCATCTAAATACAGTCATCCCTACACCCTGTTCCTGCATCCAGATACCATAACTCCTACACCTAGTCCCTCCATCCAGGTACCATTACCCCTGCAATCTGTCGCTGTATCCTGATACCCTCACCCCTACACCCTGACCCTGCATCCCAGTATCCACACCCTGTTCCTACATCCAGGTACCCACACCTTGTTCCTACATCCAGGTACCCTCACCCCTACACCCTGCCCCTGCATCCCAGTACCCACACCCTGTTCCTACATCCAGGTACCCTCACCCCTACACCCTGACCCTGCATCCCAGTACCCACACCCTGTTCCTACATCCAGGTACCCACACCTTGTTCCTACATCCAGGTACCCTCACCCCTACACCCTGACCCTGCATCCCAGTACCCACACCCTGTTCCTACATCCAGGTACCCTCACCCCTACACCATGTCCCTGCATCCCAGTACCCACACTTTGTTCCTACATCCAGGTACCCTCACCCCTACACCATGTCCCTGCATCCCAGTACCCACACCCTGTTCCTACACCCAGGTACCCTCACCCTGTCCATACATCCAGGTACCATCATCCCTACACTCTATCCTTTCATCCAGAGACCCTCACCTCTACACAGTGTAACCTGCTCACATCTATAGCAACACCCAGTCTAGCAATCTCCTAGACTACCTATGCCTCAGATGGATCTCTGTTCCTATCCTCACACTCGTCTCCTCAAAGTCATCTACTCTCAGTTTTACCCCATGGGAGTGGTGTCCTTTGTATTTTATGGTGGTGGTTGGAGCTCTCTATATATAATATGGCATTTATTGTAATGTTCTTTAGTGTGTGGAGGTCATTTGAATGCTTTGTGTATTACATGTTAGTCACTGGAATGCTCTCTAATGTGGACACTGTTACTCTATCTTTTTTATGTGGCAGTCATTGCGATGCTCTTGGTATTATATGATGTTCACTGCAATACTCTCTGTATCATATGGCGACACTGTAAAGCTTTCTGTGTCATATGGCGGTCACTGCAATGGTCTCTGTATTATATGGTGGTCACTGTGATGCTGTCTGTATCATATGGCGGTCACTGATGGATCTGTATATATGGTCACAAACTTTTTGTTATTATATCTTCACTTAAGTAGTTGAAGGTAGACACTAGCTATGACCTCCATGGGGATAGCGACACACACAGCACAGGCCACACCCACTTTGTAAACCACACCACACTGGTCACACCGCCGCAGCGCTCGTCACACCTCCTGGCGAGGCACACAATAGGCCCTTCATAAATTTCAGCTCCAGGCCCATGTGGACCTTAATCTGGCACTGCAGGCAGTCACAGTACCTATGGTAGCTACACCCCTATATATAATACATGTAACTGTGACAGGGAAGGTGGCCGCTCTCAGCTCTGGGCCCCATAGTAGCTAGCTGCACTCCCTGCACCTATGGTAGCTACACCCTTGTATATAACACATGTAACTGTGACAGAGAAGGTGGCCCCTCTCAGCTGTGGGTCCCAAAGCAGCTGCACCTATGGTAGCTACACCCTGCATACAACACATGTAATTGTGACAGGGAAGGTTGCTCCTCTCAGCTCTGCATAGCAGCTGCAATCCCTGCACCTATGGTAGCTACGCCCTTGGCGAGCCCGCATGGGCTCTGTTGCACTCATATCCCCACCGGCAATCTGGCGGCTAGGATCCCGGCATCAGGATGCTGACTGCTGGGATCCCAACCGCCGGTTACACGATGCCAACGCATGATAGAGCATATGGTACTTGCCTATTCTCCCTCAATGTCTTGGAGACTCCAGGATAGCAGGCACCAAGGTGTAGGCATATCTTCAGTAACGCCTCAGTTCCACACGCTGATGCCCACTTCCCATGTGAAGTGACCAGTCCAGGCGAGCTGATGACGCTATACCTGCTGAATCCCATCATCATGGCCCCTTCCCCCGCTTTACAATGATGTAATCGTGACTTTATATACTGTGTCTTGATGATGCGATTCTGCTGTCATGCCCCTGCACTGCCCACATGGTTGTGCCATTCCCCTCCCAGCTGGCAGCCAAGAACTTGGTAAGTGTGTGATATCTGGGCCCTGTAGCTCACCAGCAAAAAAGTATCTATTTTTTAACCATTTCATTACCCCCACATCCGCTGCATACAATGGGGTCTATGTACTAAGCCTTGGAGAGAGATAAAGTGGATGGAGATAAAGTACCAGCCAATCAGCTCCTGTCATTTTTCAAACCCAGCCTATAATATGACAGTTAGCAGCTGATTGACTAGTACTTATCTACATCCACTTTATCTCTCTCCAAGGCTTAGTAAATAGACTCCAGTTTTTGTAACGAGCCCCGGTGCTTTAGCCTACCAAACACCCACCACCACCAATTTTGCAACTAAACACTGTAAAGCATGAGAGGACGTGGGCTGTTATCCGATGTCTCCACTGTACAGCTGGCCACACGCAGGCCCACCCCGCCTCTGGAGCTGCGGCCCAGGATTATTGATCAATTTGACCTCACACCTGGATGGCCAAACCTGACATGGACCAGTAAAACAGCCCCATGGGGTTTCTGGAGGATCCATGGGGCCAATTCAGACCTGATCGCTCGCTAGCTGTTTTTTGCAGTACTGAGTTCACATAGTCGCTGCCCACCGGGGAGTGTATTTTAGCTGTGTAAGTGTGCGATTGCATGTGTAGCCGAGCGGTACAAAAAGATGTTGTGCAGTTTCTGAGTAGCTGCTGCGATCACCTCAACCTATCTGGGATCGGAATTCACGTCAGACACCCGCCCTGCAAACGCTTGGGAACGCCTGCGTTTTTCCAACCACTCCCAGAAAATGGTCCGTTGACACCCACAAATGCCTTCTTCCTGTCAATCTCCTTGCGATCGCCCATGCGAATGGATTCTTTGCACAAACCCATCGCAGAGCAATGAACCTCTTTGTACCTGTGCGATGTGCCTGCACATTGCGTTGCATGCGCAGTTCTGACCTGATGGCAGCGCTGCAAAAAACGCTAGCAAACGATCAGATCTGAATTAGGCCCTATAAACACTGTGTTATGCGCACATTAAGTGGTATAAATGAAAATGTATGGAACATGAGTAGTTAACATGAATTAAAAACAAATCATCACATTATAATGAAGTCCAGTAAACATGACACAATGGGAGTTGTAGTGCACCAAGGTCCTCCTAGACAGATCCGCACATGACATTCCACCATGCACTGGGCTCAGCCACCAAGCATCCCTGGAACTTGTTATAAAATGTTGCCAAGTATGACAGTCACATATCAAAGTAAACTCTAAGTGTATCTACTATATAAAAGCAGCACAGAGTATATCAGGAGACAGCATAACTCCGGAATTGCTAGAGCAATGTACTCAAAACTTGGTACACGTATGCCTTACAATCTGGGAACAAACACTGTGGGAGGTAGACATCCCTAGCACTCCTAGGGCTGGGACAGCAGCACAGAGTATGTCAGCAGACAGCATAACTGTGGAAGGCCTGGAGCAATTTACACCAAACTTGGTACACATCTGATTTACAATCTGCAAACAAACTCTGTGGGGGTTAGACACCCCTAGGGGTGGGACAGCAGCACAGAGTATGTCAGGAGACAGCATAACTCCTGAATGCCTGGACCAATTTACAACAAACTTGGTTCACATATGACTTGCAAGCTGGGAACAAACACTGTGGGGGTAAGACACCCCTAGCACCCCTAGATGTGAGGCAGCAGCACAGAGTTTTTCAGCAGTCAGCATAACTCTGGAATGCCTGGAGCAATTTACACCAAACTTGCTACACATATGACTTACACTCTGGGAACAAACACTGTGGGGGTAACATACCACTAGCACCCCTATGGGTAGGCCAGCAGCACACTCTATATCAGTACATGCATGATATCTCAGTGATGACAAGGCTGCATGTGACAGGGCCAGTGACAGAGTTGTATAGTGGGAAGAGCAGGATCCCTTGGGGCACCAAAAAGGGGTGCGGCCACTACACAAAGTGCATCATGAAGCAAGATATGCCTATATACTAGATCTCCAATCAACGTAAATGAACAAACTATCATTCTAATTTACCATCCTCATCCCGTACCAAAATACGGGTATTCAGCTATCTACTATGTTATTTATACTGTGTGTTTAATATTTACATGTATTTTTTGTAAACAGATATTCTTAAAATCTGGGGCAACGCCGGGTACTCCAGCTAGTATATACTAAATCATCTGTCACAGTAGCATTATTCTGAGTATACTGGAAGTCTCGCAACAGAACATTTATAGATGGAGTTTAAGATCATACATGTTAACATTCAACAATATGCTATGTCGGCATGCCCTCTTATGGAGTCTATGTAAGTCATTAGCAAAACCAAATGCTCCGTCTACATACAGTACAGCGCAGGCACAAGGTCGTCATGCAATAAGTGATATGCCGGCCAGACTCTTATATCTAAGTTTCCTTTTGATGCTTGATCCAAATAATGTATCACTAACAATGACATTACTGTGAAGTAAAGGAGAGATGATTAGGATGGTCACCTGTAACACACATGCAATGTTTCTGTGACATGGAAAAACAATGGAAGAAATGTTATGGAGTCACCTTCATTGTTGTCCTAGTTGATAGGATAACCAGAAGAGTAGCTTTGGGTGGAGTGTCATGAGATGAAATGAAAACCAAAAAGTTATGTACCCTCCAAGTTCCGTTCTCAGCAGTTTGGCTGTCGGTACAGTGGTGCCTCGTGGTGCCACATGGCACAGCCACGCTCACTGTCCACTCAACCTCTTTCCAACACGTCCAGCAGGTGTGAACAAGTTGAGTGGATATCATTACCTATTCCCTGTGAATGTCACCTTGCGGGCCCGCCTTACCGGTTTATATACGCTGGTATTGAATAATACATTTCTAGTACGCCAGCAAAAAAGACAACTCTTATTTCTTCTCCTCTTTATACGCTCATGGGTTACACAGGTTCTGTGGCTGATTAAACAAGGTGAAATGCAGACTTGAGGCCAGCCAGCCACAGAAACTGTATAATTCGTGAGTTTCCTGGATTAATGGGATAGTATAGCGCTCTCTCTCTCTCTCTCTCTCTATGTGTATGTATATATATATATATATGTATAAACATATATACACACACACACACACACACATAATGGAAAATTATTAATTCAGCTTCTTAGATAAAGAGCTTTATTTCCTTATAAAATATAAGCGGTGATTTAGTCTAGAAATTCCTGTCACTTATGTTTTCCCTTTACCTATATATTGAGGCACTTTACAACATTGCCTTATACTTCATTTTCTATACTTGTCTCATTTTTTTTAAATTAGAAACTCATGTATATCCAGTTGTAATTGATATAGAAAATGTATATGTAAGATAGCTGTAACTCTGTAGCTTTGCTGCTGGTTGCTGTGACATCACACCTATCCTGTGACATCACTAGCCCGTGACATCACAATGCTTCATCCTGTAACATTCTATCTACAGCTGCTGACGTTTCCAGTTTCCATGCAGGAAGACAGGTAGGATGAGGTGAGTCCTACATAGCAGGGTATGATGGAGGGGGTAAGGAAGACAGAGTGCAGTACAGTCCGCTGAAAGGCAAGACAAGATAGACAGAACAGGGAAAACAGGTACAAACACACATAAATAGGAGAAGTGCAGGAAGGAACGACATATTTAGGAATAAAAATGTAGCGTTACAGGAATAAAGAGGGCAGTATGGAGGATAAGCACACATACAGGGGATGCAGATAACCTGGGTCTCTATGAGGCAGGATCGTGGCTTTAGGATGAAAAAGTTAATAAAATAGATAAATGGGATATTGATAACTTTGAAAGTATCTTATTTGGTTTAAGGAAAATTGTGAAACTGGTTGACTCATGGACATTTTATTGTACTTAAACTAGTGCTATGCTTAATGATAGTCTTTTGTGTTTTTTTAGATCAACTGGCAAAGAGATTTGCAGAGTGTCGGGTGACCGGCAAAGAGATCTGCAAAGTGTCAGTTGAAGACGACGGGAGGGGTCGCAAAGGAATTAATGACTGGAGAATAGCATGCAGGAGGTAAGTTACCATACTTGTGTAATTGTGTGTGTGGTGGGGGTATTGTGAGCACAGTACAAAACAGGGTCTATGGTGGGGGAGAGCGGACAATACAAAACATGCAGAAGGGGGCAACTTGGTACAGTACATACAGATGGTGTGGGGGCACAATACAAAAACATAGAAATTGTGGCGTACTCTATAGGACATATAGAGGAAGGACATACACTTTTGGGGGCTGCGAGATGTAGTACACACTGTAATACAGAAAAACAGGAAGGGTGGGAGAGCATGATACAGAACATACAGATCGGGGGAAGAACAATACAGATCGGGGGAGATAGTGAAATGGCTGACCTTTACAGTATATCAATAAACTGGGGGCAAGTATACAAAGCCTGGGAGAGTAATAAAGTGGAGAGAGATAAACTAACAACCAATCAGCTCCTAGTTGTCATTTTTCAAACACAGCCTGTAACATGGCAGTTAGGAGCTGATTGGCTGGTACTTTACCTCTCTCCACTTTATCGCTTTGCAGGGCTTAATACATCTCCCCCATAGAATAACCAAATGATGAAATGGTACAGAATGGTATAAATTATGTGAATTGGAGCTGTAACAAGTGACTGTTTCCCTATCTTTACATATAATAAAGTTGACATAGTCCTTTCCCTAGAGTCCTTCTCCTTACCGCTCAGGGGGCCTGATTCAGATGCGGACGCAGAACTGCTGTTGCACCAAGTGGCTCAATGCTTTTTCACTGTGCATGCGTGTAAGCTGCACTGCGCACAAAATGAAATCAAGATCACATAGAGCATCCCATTGCAAAGTGATTGACAGGAAGTCAGCATTTGAGGTGGTAACGGGGGTGGCTCACTGTATACAGGCGTGTCAGGTCCGTTCAAATGCCGTTCCATGTGCGTGCATAAATTACCCATTGCGACCTGTGTTGCTGCTGGAGAGCCCCCTGTGTCTAGGAGACTTGCTCAGCCTACGACTGCTCAGATTCACAATGCAATTGTGAACGGCAAGATTGCAACAGCGATCGCTTCAACAACCACAACTAAATCAGGCCCACAATTACACCATTATATTTTACTATTTTATCACATTTAACAACTAAGAGTCAGTTTCTCTCTCTGCTTGTTCTTCCAATAACAATGATTTTTCATCTCTTCCTCTTCGTCTACACGCAGTGGGTGATCCCTGAATAGCTGCCCTGGGAGGAGAGCTGCGGACACATGCTACAAATATTGGGACATATGCATTACCTATTAGGAGATGCGGTAAAGATGCCGGCTGTCGGGTTTACGGCAGTCAGAATACTGACACTGGGATCCCGACACTCTACAGAATCCCGACGTTGGAACTCCGAATGGGCAAGGATACCGGCGCCCGTATCTCCATGATCATAGGTTTAGGGCTGGGCAAAGGGGGTTAGGTTTAGGCATCAGGCATGGGGGGAGGAGGGGGTGGTTAGGCTACGGGGGAGGGAGGGTTAGGTTTAGGCGCCAGGCGGGGGGGTTAGGTTTAGGCGTCAGGCGGGGGGGAGGTTAGGGTTAGGCTGCAGGTGGGGGAAGGTTAGTGTTAGGCTGCAGGTGGGGGGAGGTTAGGGTTAGGCTGCAGATAGGGTTGGTTAGGCACCCCCAGGGGAGGTTAGGCTGCGTGGGAGGGAGGGTTAGGTTTAGGTATCAGGCGGGAGGGTTAGGTTTAGGCGTTAGGCAGGGGGGTTCAGTTTAGGCTGTGGGTGGAGGGAGCTTAGTGTTAAGCACCCCTGGGGGTGGTTAGGCTGCGGGGGATGGAGGGTTAGGTTTAGGCATCAGGTGAGGGGGTTAAGTTTAGGCTGTGGGTGGGGGGAGGTTAAGGTTAGACTGCGGGTAGAGTTGGTTAGGGTTAGGCACCCCTGGCGGTGGTTAGGCTGCGGGGGAGGGAGGGTTAGGTTTAGGCATCAGGGATGGAGGAGGGGTGGTTAGGCTGCGGGAAAGGGAGGGTTATGTTTAGGCAGCAGGGATGGAGGTTAGGATTAGGCACCTTCGCGGGAGGGATAGGCACAAAGGGGGAGGTTAGGGATAAACTGCTTATAGGTAGGGTTAGGGGGGTGGGGAGAGGGTTAGGCATCAGGCTGAGGGGTTAGGGTTAGGCAGCGGGTGGGGGGAGGATAGGGTTAGGGTTAGGAACCCCCGGGGGTGGTTAGGATGCGGGGGAGGGAGGGTTAGGTTAAGGCATCAGGTGGGGATATTAGGTTTAGGCATCAGGCAGGGGGTAGTTTTAGGCTATTGGTGGAGGGAGGTTAGGGTTAGGCAGCGGGGAAGGTTGGTTAGGTTTAGGCACCCCTGGGAGTGGTTAGGCTGTGGAGAAGGGAGGGTTAGGTTTAGGCATCAGGCGGGGGGTTAGGATTAGGCTGCGGGTGGGGGGAGGATAGGGTTAGGCTGCGGGTGGGGGGAGGATAGGGTTAGGCTGCGGGTGGGGAGAAGTTAGGTTTAGGCTGCGGGTAGGGTGGGTTATGCACCCCCAGGAGTGGTTAGGCTGCGGGGAAGGGAGGGTTAGGTTTAGGCAGCAGGGACGAAGGTTAGGATTAGGCACCTAGGGGGAAGGTTAGGGTTACACTGTGGACAGGCAGGGTTAGGGGTGTGGGGAGATGGGAGAACACCCCTTACTCACCCCTGTCGGTCTTTTCTGTGCTGGGATCCCGGTATCGGTACGACAACCACCGGGATCCCATGCGCTGGGATAGCATACTGACCCCTCTATTAGTACACCTCTTAATGCCCAGAGGGAAGGGCGATCCTGAAGCCATGGTTCCCCAGAGGTTTCCCCCCAAGGGGGTTTTCCTCTCCTGAGTGCTGAAGGATGACTCTTTGTGAGTCCAGAGGTATAGCTTTTATGCCATAATGAGTACCAATCTCATGCCCGGCCCTGCAATGTATAAGAAGTAAAATAATCGCTAATGCGATCACTTTACTTCTGGGTTTAGACCCCGGCTGCGCTAGTTCACATGTGCAATCGTCAGACTGCGTATGTGAGAGCAGACAGTAATGCAGAGGGATCCCAAGGATCCTTCTCCTGGGAATTATTGCATAATGTAGCCCACAGGCTACAAAAGCCATTTAGAAATGGCATTAGCTGCCAGGCCAAGCTCAGAAATGCTTTGCATTCTGGAGCTTGGTGAGTTTCACAGTTTACCATCTGCCGTAACTTTTGGTGGCTGCTTTTGTGTTCAAAATAGGAGGAACGCAATAGATATATCAAATATCCATTGCAGTCCCCAATACATACATTCAGGGGCTGCTTAATATTTGTGGGCAGCCCCCAAAACCGACTGTTTTTGGAGATGTCTCGCAAATATTATTTATTAAATATTCCACTTAATAAACTTTTTATATTTTAACATAAACTAAAAAAAATTTTTTGTATTCATTGACTGAGTCTCCCGTCTTTACTGAATGCTAATTTCACAGGGTCCGCAAATTATTACTGATATGACTGTTACTCTACTGTCCTGCTGGTGCTCCTGGCCTGCTGTAAAGCAGCCAGACATATATTTTATATGCAGCACTCTTAGGGAGATGTATCAAGCCTTGGAGAGAGATAAAGTGCAGATGTCCAAACCACCCAATCATCTTCTGTCACTTATCTAGCACAGTACATGAAATGATACCTGTAGTTAGAACCTTCATTTGATTTGGTCAAATACTCAACTTTATGTCTCTCCACGGCTTGATACATCTCCCGGAAAATATAATGTCTTCCTTTCACTTAATTAACAAGTTCAATTAATTAATTGTCTTGGAAACAGGGTAAGAAATTCACAGTATAAGATAATGTTATAAAGGCTTGTCAATATCTTCTGGTACATTTACATTGATTTATCATTCACATTTCTTCCATGCCAGACAGGGGCGGATTGGGAACGTAAAGTGGCCCTGGAAATATATGAAAAGTGGCCTCATGTAGGTTGGAGTACTGTAAGTCAGCTATAAGCGGGGCCCAACACAAATTGGGCTTAAGAAAATTGTTAGTATTACTCACAGTGGTAGTAAGCAAGGCTAATGCAGCATGGTAGGCAGTCACAGCACCAGCAGTAAGATCGTGTCACAGGAGGTGGAGATCACACTGGTGGGTGGGGCATTGCACTTGTAGTCAGTCACATCACCTACAGGAGAATCATGTCACAGGAGGTGGAGATCACACCAGTAGGTGGCGCATTGCACTGGTAGGCAGTAACAACAGCACCAGCAGAAGGATCGTGTCACAGGAGGTGGAGATCACACCAGTAGGCGAGGCATTGTACTGGTAGGCAGTCACAGTACCTATGGTAGCTACACCCCTATATATAATACATGTAACTGTGACAGGGAAGGTGGCCGCTCTCAGCTCTGGGCCCCATAGTAGCTAGCTGCACTCCCTGCACCTATGGTAGCTACACCCTTGTATATAACACATGTAACTGTGACAGGGAAGGTGGCCCCTCTCAGCTGTGGGTCCCAAAGCAGCTGCACCTATGGTAGCTACACCCTGCATATAACACATGTAATTGTGACAGGGAAGGTTGCCCGTCTGAGCTCTGCATAGCAGCTGCAATCCCTGCACTTATGGTAGCTACGTCCTTGTATATAACACATATAACTGTGACAGGGAAGGTGGCTCCTCTCAGCTCTGGGCCCCATAGCAGCTGCACTCCCTGCACCTATGGTAGCTATACCCTTGTATATAACACATGTAACTGACCGAGAAGGTGGCCCTTCTCAGCGTGGGTCCCAAAGCAGCTGCACCTATGGTAGCTACTGTCAAAGTCAGAAAAATATCACGATGCACACTGCCATATTTGCACCTCATACAGGTCCGAGCTGCGCATGCGTGCGCTCTCCCGTGCGTGCGCATACTCGCTGTTGCGGGCACCCGCGGGCGCGCGGTATGTGCATTTACGGTAGAGTTCATGTGTTCGTAGCGTGCGACTCAATCGTTACATATTTCCACTATATAATGTATTTTGTAGATCATGGTCCCGTTGATAGATTCTGAAAGTTTGGTTAATGTAGCATGTTCATGGACAGAGAAATCCCTCTTTGTTTGATACGAAGGGTCAGACAGGAGTAATACTGTGGTGTTTAGTATCCATCGGAAGAGTATTTAATTAGCAATATTCCGGTGTTGGTTTGAAGCGGATTAATCGCTCGTGCGAATAGTTATGGACATAAGAAGTTTATGTCCATTTACTATTATTTGCACTTACTTATCCATGCGGCGGGAAACCTAGTTTCCCACCCACCTGAGCAGTTGGAAATCGTCACAGCCCACCTGTATGAATCAACCTATGACCTTTTGTTATAATGCGAGGAGGAATTCCTGTGTCCAATGAACAATGAGATTGTAGGGACCATTGAATTGTATTGTGTGTGGGGCATAAATAGACAAGCCGATCACATCCAGCTCACTCTTCAACGGTTCTCATTGCTGAAAATCGGGAGCTGGATGTCCAGAGGCGCATGCGATCGTTCCCCTTGTGCGTAAGTTTTCTCCGCAATCATATTGTCTTTCTTGTTATTATGGGCCATATCTCTCTCTCTCTCTCTTCTCCTTTTTCTTTCATTTTCCCTTAAAACGTAATTGTATTGTATTGTATTTACTGTGTAGTTATCTGGTTAGTTAGTCTATGTTATATTGTAGTGTATGACTTGTAATTGTATTATTCTTTTTCAAGTATAACATTCATATTAGGCGTTAGACCCTAAGCACGGTATTTGTGTATTTCTTATAGTGTTAAGTATTCTCAGAGCGTCGGTGACGCTCGAACAGCTTTTAAGTTAATAAGGTTACACGGTGTTGCATCTACACTCAATCTCTGCACCAAGGTTTACAGCATAATACACTGTTTTATGGTATAGTTACAAAGGTTTAACATTGTGAGCGTCTGCGCCGCTGGTGATCTCCTCGTGGTCTCGAGCGTTCGCATCGCTAAAGCAAATCATTACGTTAGTCGGCAGCCAATAGTGTGCCTGTCTGTGATCTCTTGGCCGTGAGCGAACGTGACGCTTGAGCGTCTCGACCTCGGCTAAGCGATTGCTACGCAACGTGCGTACCCTTACGGTACTCCATACGTCAATAGCGTACAGTGTTCTTAGGCCTCTTAAAGGGTTTTAAATAAGATAAATATTTAGCTTTATCAATTGGCGGCTCGTCCTGTCCTTCACATATCTCTGCTAGGTAATTTCAGCAGACATTATCCAGCAGCAAAGGGCGGGAGGTCATATTCCTCGTAGTGCTGTTTGGATAAGCGTCTGCTTCGCTTAGTAAGGGGTGCTGAAGGAATCCGGAACCGGAGGTAAGAACAAAACGCTAGTGTCTTTTAAAACTGTTTATTTCTATCTTGCGTACGCACGCACATATCTGCATTTCTTTTCATTCGTGTATTTTCATATATCACTCTCCTGTTTGCCATTTTATAATTGATAAAACGTGCTAAGAGAGATTTGTCGCTATTTCATAGTTAAAGTGTAAATGTAATATATAAAGGGATAAAGTGTAAAGCCCACACGCAACTCTACCTAAGGTATAAGGAGAGATTGGTGTGTTGCGCGGTAGACGATCGAGGATCATCTACATTGATAAAACGTGTTAGTTGTGTTGCGGTGGATATTTGCTTTGCGTACACGTGTCTCTAACAAAGGGTGAGACTCGCGTACGCAACTCAAAGGCCGACGCACGCAGCGTAAATTACGCAACGGAGCGTCCGGGTACGCCCACGTAACTCAAATCACACGATAGTGTTATTGCAACAGGCGGAAAGGTGGCAACGTGGTAAGTAGCGCAAGTCTATTTTAGTGTCCGAAATTTAGATTAACAGATCCTTCTCCAAATTCACAACACATCTGGTCTAAAGAAAATTTCTGCGCAGAAATAGAAATAGAAACAAAAGTGTACATGTGGTGAGTGAGTGTTTTGTATATATAAGTTTAAATGTCCAGGTAGGCAGCACGCACAGTTAAAGATTACAATGGTCCGGTGCCTTCCGTAGAGGTCCCGCATGCAGGGTACTCCAGTCATATATTCACAGTCGGCGGCACTCGTAAATCATCAGACATAAACAGGGATGTGCTTCAACGTTTCGAGGACTTTATTTCCTCGTCATCAGGATAAATAAATAAACACAAAACTCACGTTTATATCCCCTCACCGCACCACGTGGATCTCGGCTGGATCCGGAAGACCGAGGACGGCGCCCACAAATGACGTCATCATTCGTTCCCCGTCACCATAACAACCGATCAAAACAAATTCTGTGACAAATAAAACGGCATAATGAGGGAGCAAGTATCCATAAGGAGTATTCAGACAAATACAACAAGTAATTCTAATAGGTATTATATTATAAATATGGTTATTATAATCCAATGTTGATCTGAACCCGACCACATAAAGGATAGCACATTATGTAATATTTGCTAAACTCACATAAATCCGACAGGCAACCCAAATGAAATTAATCTAGCAGCATGATAACACACATCAGATTAATAAAGAAATATCCAGAATACATATATCCCATATTATACAGTGTGTATTATAATATACATACTCTTTTAAAAGTTTTACTCTCAAAGGAAGCAATGGAGCCCAAGGGTTTCATTGAGACCCTTAGGGGACATGGTATTTAATCTGTGAATCCATCTAGATTCACAGCGCAAAAGTGCAAGGGATCTATCTCCCCCTCTACATCGGGGGGGCACATGGTCTATAATCATATACCTAAGAGTTGATAGATTATGGCCAGCTCTCACAAAGTGTCTTGCAATAGGTTGATCGCTATGGCCTTTCTCCAGAGCAGTCCTGATCGATAATCTGTGTGTAGCCATACGTTCACGTAGGGTTCTATCTGTCCTCCCTACGTAACTGAGGCCACAGGGACACGTGATCATGTATACAACAAATTTCGTCGTACATGTCACCCGATGCCTAATAAAAAACTTCTTGCCGCTATGTGGATGTCTAAAGCTGTCCCCAGCCACCATGTAGCTGCAAGTGGTGCAGCTCAGACATTTATAGCAGCCGTTCTTTCTTGACAAAAAATGGGGCTCAGGGGTTTAAATTTTGGTAATGTCAGTCTTGACTACCCAGTCACGTATATTTCTCCCCCTGGTATAACATGGCATCACTGTCTTACCCATTAGATTTAAGTTCTTGTCAGTGCTCACTATAGGCCAAAGTTTTTTTGTAATAGTTCTAATCTGATTACTCTTATCATTATAGTGGTTTACCCACGCAATGCGATTAGTATTATCGTTTCTTTGTTTAGTAACCAGAAGTTGCTCACGAGGGATTGCTAATGCTCTAGCTTTTGCTTGCTGTAGCATCTGTTCATCATAACCCCGGGTTTTAAATTTACCTATCATTTGATTAATGTTATCAATAGCTAGCTCACCATTACTACAAATCCGCCTGGCACGGAGGAATTGAGAGTATGGTAACCCATACTTCAGAGGCTTAGGATGAAAACTTGTTGCATGTAGCAGGGTATTTCGGTCTGTTTGTTTACTGAATAGATTCGTAGAAATTTTCCCATCATTCAATTCTATCAATACATCAAGGAAATGTACTGACTTACAGTCAATGGAATAAGTGAATTTAATGGGACTATCGGATATATTATGACTATATACCAGCTAATAGTTTACTATGTAGTATAGATGTTTCAAATCTGTACACGATTATACCTAATGCGGAGGGTATTCGTGCAGTAAGGGAGTTAACTGCTTCAAACCCATTATATACAGGTCCCAATATTGATTTTGTTTTAGAACTGTTGGAACTAGTATTGACTAAAAATTATTTCCTTCATGATGGGAAATATTACCTGCAGACATCCGGGTGTGCGATGGGGTCCAATGTGGCCCCTTCGTACGCCAACGCGTTTATGTTTAGCGCAGAACGTGATATCTTCTTTAATAGAACATTAGTTGGGAATAAAGTTCTATTTTATGCTAGATATATAGACGACATATTCCTTATCTGGACAGGTTCGGAGGAATCATTTGTGTCGCTTATATCTAGTCATAATATATCCGATAGTCCCATTAAATTCACTTATTCCATTGACTGTAAGTCAGTACATTTCCTTGATGTATTGATAGAATTGAATGATGGGAAAATTTCTACGAATCTATTCAGTAAACAAACAGACCGAAATACCCTGCTACATGCAACAAGTTTTCATCCTAAGCCTCTGAAGTATGGGTTACCATACTCTCAATTCCTCCGTGCCAGGCGGATTTGTAGTAATGGTGAGCTAGCTATTGATAACATTAATCAAATAATAGGTAAATTTAAAACCCGGGGTTATGATGAACAGATGCTACAGCAAGCAAAAGCTAGAGCATTAGCAATCCCTCGTGAGCAACTTCTGGTTACTAAACAAAGAAACGATAATACTAATCGCATTGCGTGGGTAAACCACTATAATGATAAGAGTAATCAGATTAGAACTATTACAAAAAAACTTTGGCCTATAGTGAGCACTGACAAGAACTTAAATCTAATGGGTAAGACAGTGATGCCATGTTATACCAGGGGGAGAAATTTACGTGACTGGGTAGTCAAGACTGACATTACCAAAATTGAAACCCCTGAGCCCCATTTTTTGTCAAGAAAGAACGGCTGCTATAAATGTCTGAGCTGCACCACTTGCAGCTACATGGTGGCTGGGGACAGCTTTAGACATCCACATAGCGGCAAGAAGTTTTTTATTAGGCATCGGGTGACATGTACGACGAAATTCGTTGTATACATGATCACGTGTCCCTGTGGCCTCAGTTACGTAGGGAAGACAGATAGAACCCTACGTGAACGTATGGCTACACACAGATTATCGATCAGGACTGCTCTGGAGAAAGGCCAAAGCGATCAACCTATTGCAAGACACTTTGTGAGAGCTGGCCATAATCTATCAACTCTTAGGTATATGATTATAGACCATGTGCCCCCCCCCGATGTAGAGGGGGAGATAGATCCCTTGCACTTTTGCGCTGTGAATCTAGATGGATTCACAGATTAAATACCATGTCCCCTAAGGGTCTCAATGAAACCCTTGGGCTCCATTGCTTCCTTTGAGAGTAAAACTTTTAAAAGAGTATGTATATTATAATACACACTGTATAATATGGGATATATGTATTCTGGATATTTCTTTATTAATCTGATGTGTGTTATCATGCTGCTAGATTAATTTCATTTGGGTTGCCTGTCGGATTTATGTGAGTTTAGCAAATATTACATAATGTGCTATCCTTTATGTGGTCGGGTTCAGATCAACATTGGATTATAATAACCATATTTATAATATAATACCTATTAGAATTACTTGTTGTATTTGTCTGAATACTCCTTATGGATACTTGCTCCCTCATTATGCCGTTTTATTTGTCACAGAATTTGTTTTGATCGGTTGTTATGGTGACGGGGAACGAATGATGACGTCATTTGTGGGCGCCGTCCTCGGTCTTCCGGATCCAGACGAGATCCACGTGGTGCGGTGAGGGGATATAAACGTGAGTTTTGTGTTTATTTATTTATCCTGATGACGAGGAAATAAAGTCCTCGAAACGTTGAAGCACATCCCTGTTTATGTCTGATGATTTACGAGTGCCGCCGACTGTGAATATATATATAAGTTTATACAATTTTCCAGGTTGAACCACAAGAAGTCGAGTTCTTGCAGAGGTACATACATGTAAGTGACGTGCATGGTGGCTAGGGAGGCATCTCTGGTTAAACATAAAATTTGAGCAGTAGAGTATAGTAGACCAGGAGGTCATACTACAGACCAGGAGGTCCAGGTACAGCAGACTAAGAAGTCTGCCATAAATAAGAGAAAAGGGCACAACCCAGGGGGTTGGTGCAAAACCCATATAGGCCAATAAAGCTCTGGCTGAAGGAATTCGCAGCCGAAATTTTCGATTCCACTGGTCGCTCAGTACATAAGATTAGTTGCTTATGTGCTGAACGATTGTACCGCACGTAATTGTGTACATTAGTTAGTCTGACCAGTACCATTTGTGTACGAACCCGGTCGTAAAACTATTTGTACACTCTGATGTGATTTGTGTAATTTTTTATTTTTTTGAAGGGAAGTTCGCTGGTCACTCAGGAATTGTCCAACAACCAATAGTTACTGGAAAGAGTAAGTGTTCTGCGGATATCCCTCGCATGTTCCAGTAAATAGAGGTTCATAGGGGCCCTGGGTCGAGTACGCCAGCGCTAAGGCAGTGTGTAGGTCGTATTGGTCGGCGTGGGCGAGTGAGTGGGGTACTCGGTAAACCGCCACCGTCAGCCTATCGTGAACATTTTGGTTTTTGTAAGGGTTCGCTGAAGACCCTGATTGAAGGTCAGAGGTGGTGAAAGCAACGCCTGCAAGTTATGGGGGCCAATTGTTCAGGAAGGGGGCGATCAACCTCGGTTCGGGTTGATTCAGTAAACCAACCAGTCGGGTCGGCAAGGTACGTAATGTGTGAAAAATATGGTTCACATACAGAGGTTTTATGTGATGAATGGGAGAGAATGACAGTGCATGACGGGAAGAAATTCCCAAGAGTAGGTAGCTTTAGCCCAGAAGTGTTGCAAAATTTAAGGAGGATGATATGTCTCATTAAATCAACAAAGAGACGAATCCAACATTATGATTATTTGCAGTTATGGCAACAGGAGGGTGAAATACAGAGAGGATTGGCTCTGGCGGCGGGATCTAATCCTATCAAGAAATTGATAGCGACGGCCCCGCCGCCACCATACATATCAGGAGAGAAATTGGTTGCGGAGAATGACGCATTAGGGTGTAACAAACAAACACTTAGCAACTGTGTAAATGTTAATAAGTTAACTAATGCAAGTATTAACCCGTGCAAGTTGTACCCTGTTTTGAACTTTCCCCAGGAGTGTGATCAAGAGGACGAATCGGCAACAATATCAGCGCTCTCTCTAGCAGCCACCATAGCAGAGACAACAGTAGGCACGGCTCCACCCACGAGATTAGTAACAAAAGCCCCTAGCGGAGGGATAGGTGAGGTCGTATCTACAGGTAAGTACGGCACCATACACTACGCTGAAACCATTTCACCACAGGCTGTAGAACCTACACAGAGTGATGTTAGTAAACTTAATCCTGTTAGGGTAATAGCAGTGCCAAATGGGAAAACTGACACGACAGGAATCACACCTGTTAGGAACATTGCCATGTACAGCCCATTTTCCCGAATGGAATTAAGAACCATAGTGTCAGAATTCCCTGACCCTAGGAAAGACTTAGTTGCTAGCCAGAAATACATCAGAGACCTAGGGAACACTTTAGAGCCCAATAACAAAGACTGGCAGGTATTGCTGAGGGCATGTTTACCCTCCAATGTCGACGCAGCTCAATTTTTAGCTGACTGTGGATTAGATCAGGATGTACCTCTTACAGATGTGTACAACAAAGATAACGTAAAAAGAATAAGTTTACAGTTAAAGGAGTATTTTCCAGCGGTAGTTAAGTGGAACAAGATTTTCTCCATTAGACAGAAAGAGTCAGAAACTGCTGCAGAATATTTTCACAGGGCATTACTAGAAATGGCAAAATACACAGGTATAGAGGACATTAAAACAAACATAAACCATCGAGAAGTAGCAGTATCTGTACTAATGGATGGTTTAAAAGAGACATTAAAGACAAGGGTACAGACCACGCAACCATGTTGGCGAGGTCTGTCGGTGGCTACTTTGAGAGAGGCTGCTATTGATCACGACCGGAATATCACCCGACATAGGGAGTCACAAGGTGATAAGTTAATGGCCGTTGCCTTATTGACAGATGGGAAGGACCATACCAAGTCTTATTGACTAGCACTACAGCATTGAAAGTTGCCGAGAGAGAGACTTGGGTTCATTCGTCCCATTGTAAGAAGGTTGCTGATCGAGAGAGGTCCCGTGATAAGGAACAGACAGTAGAGGAAGTTGTATCACTGGAGTGTCTGTTCCAGGAGGACTGAGGCGGCACCTGAGCATTGAGAATCACAAGATCAAAAGCAGTTGTCGATTCCCTGTTCCCTTTTATTGTTTTTCTCCACTTCCCATCCCCCCTCCCTCAAATTATTTTTCCCCCTTCTCATTCTTCTTCGTTTCCTCCTATAAGATGGACTTGCCCCAAGAGACTGTGATCCGGATTTTCCTGTTGACCATGATGTTGACCAGAGCAGTCTGTTCCGGCGAGAGTACCATGGAGGTCGAGAGAGGTTCTGGAATGGGTTCTGATGACAGAGATGGAGGCGTAGTTTTCCGAGAACAACATAATCAACAAGCAAAGGCGAGTATCAGAAAACGATCCGATAGCATTGACCATAGAAGGAATTGTGAAGGATTGTTAGCTGAAGAAAACTGTATCTGTAGGCTCTGTGACAATGTAGTTGAGGATGGGTGCATCAAGAAATGCCAATCCAGTTTTAATATCCACATGGACCGGCATCCCTTGAGTGACTATCACTCCTTAGTGGGTAGTGTGCTAAATCAAACAGATTGTTGGGTATGCTCTCAAGTACCTCAAGGTCATAGCAAATCAGGACTAGTACCATTTCCTTTAACGATAGGGGAGGTACTTGAGCTAAGTGGTGGGAGGCCGGTGGACAGGAGGTTTAATATCTCCAGTCCTCCTAGTTTGAAGCTCCTCCAATATCATGTGGATAGATCCCTCATATGTTTTAACATTTCCAATCCCCGAAAGCCGGGAAATTGGGAAGTGTCATGGAGTAACCAAACCATGACCTTTTCATATAGAGCAGATAGAATGCCGACAGATACAGAGCTTATACGCCACATAGCCAGTAGAGGAAAATCTTTCCGATATAGGTATACCCTAGGAAATAGGATTACGAGAGTTGGAGAGGTATCACCAGGATACTGTGCACATATCGTACAAGCTGATACGTGTACTAGACAGATGGGAGAATTAGGGTTAGGAGATTTCACATGGAAGATGTGTAATATGGTTATGTCCTACTCCGTCCCATATGTTCTCCCCGATGATGCATATTTCATATGCGGGAGGAAGGCGTATAAGTGGCTTGCCCCAAACTCTGAAGGATTGTGTTATATTGGAAAAGTATTGCCTGAAGTAATGACTGTATCACATGCCAAAATGAAAGATATACACCGTGTTGCCCAAGCTCCTTATACTCACACCCATTACGAGCACGTAGTTAAACGGCACCTGATAGAAAGAACAGAGCATCCGGCCTCTGACATGATCCATGAATCCACCGGGATTCAGTTTCTAATCGCGTTAGACATCACTCGCACCGCCAGAGGAGTGTTGAATTATAAATACATATCTGCGCTCGCAAATTTGTTAGACAATATCACAGAAATGTATGATGACACGTTTAGGTATACTGGAAGAGAACTTCAAGCTTATAAAACAGAACTGGTTCAGCATAGAATGATTCTCAATTATCTCACGGCAGTGACAGGTGGATATTGTGTCACACTGGCAACGCAGTACGGCGTGAAATGTTGCACATATATTACAAATAGTACCGAGGACCCGGTCGTGGTCATAGACCAAAAGATGGACGATATTCTCCAACTGAAGTGGGAATTTCGCAGGAGACACAATCTCACTCTTGCTGCTGTAGGTAATGAGCTGACTGGTTGGGTGTCATGGTTGAACCCGCGAAATTGGTTCTCTGGTTTAGGAGAATGGGCTCAAGGAGTCATAATGGATGTTGGGAAGTTTCTCCTATGTATCTTAGGTGTTATCATAACGATTGGCTGGATATTTAGATGCGGTCAGGCTTTAACGAAGTGTAAACGAAGTACCACGGTGATGAGTTTAAGGAGTGAGGAAATTGTAATTCCAATGGATTTGATTTATGACCCAAATGTAGAAACAATGATGTGATGAAAATGCGATTTCTACGGTCCGTTTCTTTCACCTGTTTTTCCGTTTTCTCCAAGGTAAAAAGACCCACTTGGACGAGGAATTTGATGATCCTGTATACAGACAACTGATGGATTAAAGAAGAAGTTTTGACAACCTTATACACAGATATTTGATGAACTTTGCCATAGACCCCCAGTTTCCCTAGAAATTTTAAAATTACGCTAGCCCAACATTTTTGTAAGTCTATGGACATTGACAAAGCTTTTTGCCCACACGCCTTTTGGCAAAAGCACAAAGAAGACTGCATTCAACAGACACCGAACAAGACTTCAACCGACAAATGTTCATTTACCTGACATAGAATACCACTGCATTTACCGTAATTATGTCTTTTCTTCATCTCTACAACCTTCAGGTAATTACACACATAGTCGATAGGGAATACAGGCAGAGATATCAGCAATCACATATTCCCCCATTCATGTATCATCAACTAAAATGTGCTCCCCATTTTGTTACAACCACAGCCGAAAAGAGCTCGGTAAAGTTTGACAGCCCATCCACAGACCCGTACCACGGGATAAGAAGGAATTCAAATGTATACTTCGCAATGCCTCGAAGCTTGATTTAAAACACGTACGGCACGATGATACATGACCCCCAAACACGGATTCATACACACATGCTTCTGCTATCTCACTAGGTCATACCCTTTTCCTACCTTCTCCTCTCCTCCCCTACCCAACCATGTAAATGTATTAACCCCTGACATATATTTTTCTCGTTTTTGAAATGTTTTAGGAAGTGGCAGTTATTGTTGACTGCCAAAGGGTGGACTGTCAAAGTCAGAAAAATATCACGATGCACACTGCCATATTTGCACCTCATACAGGTACGCGCTGCGCATGCGTGCGCTCTCCCGTGCGTGCGCATACTCGCTGTTGCGGGCACCCGCGGGCGCGCGGTATGTGCATTTACGGTAGAGTTCATGTGTTCGTAGCGTGCGACTCAATCGTTACATATTTCCACTATATAATGTATTTTGTAGATCATGGTCCCGTTGATAGATTCTGAAAGTTTGGTTAATGTAGCATGTTCATGGACAGAGAAATCCCTCTTTGTTTGATACGAAGGGTCAGACAGGAGTAATACTGTGGTGTTTAGTATCCATCGGAAGAGTATTTAATTAGCAATATTCCGGTGTTGGTTTGAAGCGGATTAATCGCTCGTGCGAATAGTTATGGACATAAGAAGTTTATGTCCATTTACTATTATTTGCACTTACTTATCCATGCGGTGGGAAACCTAGTTTCCCACTCACCTGAGCAGTTGGAAATCGTCACAGCCCACCTGTATGAATCAACCTATGACCTTTTGTTATAATGCGAGGAGGAATTCCTGTGTCCAATGAACAATGAGATTGTAGGGACCATTGAATTGTATTGTGTGTGGGGCATAAATAGACAAGCCGATCACATCCAGCTCACTCTTCAACGGTTCTCATTGCTGAAAATCGGGAGCTGGATGTCCAGAGGCGCATGCGATCGTTCCCCTTGTGCGTAAGTTTTCTCCGCAATCATATTGTCTTTCTTGTTATTATGGGCCATATCTCTCTCTCTCTCTCTCTCTTCTCCTTTTTCTTTCATTTTCCCTTAAAACGTAATTGTATTGTATTGTATTTACTGTGTAGTTATCTGGTTAGTTAGTCTATGTTATATTGTAGTGTATGACTTGTAATTGTATTATTCTTTTTCAAGTATAACATTCATATTAGGCGTTAGACCCTAAGCACGGTATTTGTGTATTTCTTATAGTGTTAAGTATTCTCAGAGCGTCGGTGACGCTCGAACAGCTTTTAAGTTAATAAGGTTACACGGTGTTGCATCTACACTCAATCTCTGCACCAAGGTTTACTGCATAATACACTGTTTTATGGTATAGTTACAAAGGTTTAACATTGTGAGCTTCTGCGCCGCTGGTGATCTCCTCGTGGTCTCGAGCGTTCGCATCGCTATAGCAAATCATTACGTTAGTCGGCAGCCAATAGTGTGCCTGCCTGTGATCTCTTGGCCGTGAGCGAACGTGACGCTTGAGCGTCTCGACCTCGGCTAAGCGATTGCTACGCAACGTGCGTACCCTTACGGTACTCCATACGTCAATAGCGTACAGTGTTCTTAGGCCTCTTAAAGGGTTTTAAATAAGATAAATATTTAGCTTTATCACTACACCCTGCATACAACACATGTAATTGTGACAGGGAAGGTTGCCCGTCTGAGCTCTGCATAGCAGCTGCAATCCCTGCACCTATGGTAGCTACGCCCTTGGCGAGCCCGCATGGGCTCTGTTGCACTCATATCCCCACCGGCAATCTGGCGGCTAGGATCCCGGCATCAGGATGCTGACTGCTGGGATCCCAACCGCCGGTTACACGATGCCAACGCATGATAGAGCATATGGTGCTTGCCTATTCTCCCTCAATGTCTTGGAGACTCCAGGATAGCAGGCACCAAGGTGTAGGCATATGTTCAGTAACGCCTCAGTTCCACACGCTGATGCCCACTTCCCGTGTGAAGTGACCAGTCCAGGCGAGCTGATGACCCTATTCCTGCTGAATCCCATCATCATGGCCCCTTCCCCCGCTTTACAATGATGTAATCGTGGCTTTATATACTGTCCCTTGATGATGCAATTCTGCTGTCATGCCCCTGCACTGCCCACATGGTTGCACCATACCCCTCCCAACTGGCAGCCAAGAACTTGGTAAGTGTGTGATATCTGGGCCCTGTAGCTCACCAGCAAAAAAGTATCTATTTTTTAACCATTTCATCACCCCCACATCCGCTGCATACAATGGGGTCTATGTACTAAGCCTTGGAGAGAGATAAAGTGGATGGAGATAAAGTACCAGCCAATCAGCTCCTGTCATTTTTCAAACCCAGCCTATAATATGACAGTAAGCAGCTGATTGGCTGGTACTTATCTCCATCCACTTTATCTCTCTCCAAGGCTTAGTAAATAGACTCCAGTATTTGTAACGAGCCCCGGTGCTTTAGCCGACCAAACACCCACCACCACCACCAATTTTGCAACTAAACACTGTAAAGCATGAGAGGACGTGGGCTGTTATCCCATGTCTCCACTGTACAGCTGGCCACACGCAGGCCCATCCCACCTCTGGAGCTGCAACCTAGGATTATTGATCAATTTGACCTCACACCTGGATGGCCAAACCTGACATGGACCAGTAAAACAGCCCCATGGGGTTTCTGGAGGATCCATGGGGCCAATTCAGACCTGATCGCTCGCTAGCTGTTTTTTGCAGTCCTGAGTTCACATAGTCGCTGCCCACCGGGGAGTGTATTTTAGCTGTGTAAGTGTGCGATCGCATGTGTAGCCGAGCGGTACAAAAAGATTTTGTGCAGTTTCTGAGTAGCTGCTGCGATCACCTCAACCTATCTGGGATCGGAATTCACGTCAGACACCCGCCCTGCAAACGCTTGGGAACGCCTGCGTTTTTCCAACCACTCCCAGAAAATGGTCCGTTGACACCCACAAATGCCTTCTTCCTGTCAATCTCCTTGCGATCGCCCATGCGAATGGATTCTTTGCACAAACCCATCGCAGAGCAATGAACCTCTTTGTACCTGTGCGATGTGCCTGCACATTGCGTTGCATACGCATGCGCAGTTCTGACCTGATGGCAGCGCTGCAAAAAACGCTAGCAAACGATCAGATCTGAATTAGGCCCTATAAACACTGTGTTATGCGCACATTAAGTGGTATAAATGAAAATGTATGGAACATGAGTAGTTAACATGAATTAAAAACAAATCATCACATTATAATGAAGTCCAGTAAACATGACACAATGGGAGTTGTAGTGCACCAAGGTCCTCCTAGACAGATCCGCACATGACATTCCACCATGCACTGGGCTCAGCCACCAAGCATCCCTGGAACTTGTTATAAAATGTTGCCAAGTATGACAGTCACATATCAAAGTAAACTCTAAGTGTATCTACTATATAAAAGCAGCACAGAGTATATCAGGAGACAGCATAACTCCGGAATTGCTAGAGCAATGTACTCAAAACTTGGTACACGTATGCCTTACAATCTGGGAACAAACACTGTGGGAGGTAGACATCCCTAGCACTCCTAGGGTTGGGACAGCAGCACAGAGTATGTCAGCAGACAGCATAACTGTGGAAGGCCTGGAGCAATTTACACCAAACTTGGTACACATCTGAGAATACTTATTATTTGATGAATCTTTCATAGGTCTTTAGAAGGATTTGGATAACCTCAAAAAACAGAAAATACATATAGTGTTATATCTTTATAACAATTTGTCTAGGTCTTTATGAGGAAAACCGTACCCTTATATTTGTCTACCGGGTTTAATGATAGACAAAAAAGCGTCTCGACCTCCAAATGGTCATACAGGGTTCCTCCTTTCAGTAAAACCTCCTTTTCGGCCTTCCAATGGAAACTCCTCAGGTTTTCACATGTAAAAACAGAAAATCACCACCATAGTGTAAAACCATAATTTATTTTCACATACAGAATTAAAAATTGGCCTCCCACCCTTAATGGTGGTCTACCAGTCAAAGTAGACAAAAACAGCATAAAATGGCCAAGTTGTTATAACTGCAAATGTTGGACTCCTATATATATTAGGAGTCCAACATTTGCAGTTATAACAACTTGGCCATTTTATGCTTTTTTTGTCTACTTTGACTGGTAGACCACCATTAAGGGTGGGAGGCCAATTTTTAATTCTGTATGTGAAAATAAATTATGGTTTTACACTATGGTGGTGATTTTCTGTTTTTACATGTGAAAACCTGAGGAGTTTCCATTGGAAGGCCGAAAAGGAGGTTTTACTGAAAGAAGGAACCCTGTATGACCATTTGGAGGTCGAGACGCTTTTTTGTCTATCATTAAACCCGATAGACAAATATAAGGGTACGGTTTTCCTCATAAAGACCTAGACAAATTGTTATAAAGATATAACACTATATGTATTTTCTGTTTTTTGAGGTTATCCAAATCCTTCTAAAGACCTATGAAAGATTCATCAAATAATAAGTATTCTCTGTGGAAATTAATTATTCTTTGTGTGTGCGCTATTCTGTGTGGAGGTATTCTATTTTTGTTTGTTACGTTGTGAAGTGTTGGTGGAACTTCAATTCCTCTACTGAGAAAAGCAGCCACAGTTGCGCAAGTGTGACTGTCTATCCATTGTTGTCTTGGTACACATCTGATTTACAATCTGCAAACAAACTCTGTGGGGGTTAGACACCCCTAGGGGTGGGACAGCAGCACAGAGTATGTCAGGAGACAGCATAACTCCTGAATGCCTGGACCAATTTACAACAAACTTGGTTCACATATGACTTGCAAGCTGGGAACAAACACTGTGGGGGTAAGACACCCCTAGCACCCCTAGGTGTGAGGCAGCAGCACAGAGTTTTTCAGCAGTCAGCATAACTCTGGAATGCCTGGAGCAATTTACACCAAACTTGCTACACATATGACTTACACTCTGGGAACAAACACTGTGGGGGTAACATACTACTAGCACCCCTATGGGTAGGTCAGCAGCACACTCTATATCAGTACATGCATGATATCTCAGTGATGACAAGGCTGCATGTGACAGGGCCAGTGACATGATGTGAGGAGGGGAATGGAGGCAGCAGGAAGCCACAGACTGAGAGTTGTATAGTGGGAAGAGCAGGATCCCTTGGGGCACCAAAAAGGGGTGCGGCCACTACACAAAGTGCATCAGGGAAGCAAGATATGCCTATATACTAGATCTCCAATCAACGTAAATGAACAAACTATCATTCTAATTTACCATCCTCATCCCGTACCAAAATACGGGTATTCAGCTATCTACTATGTTATTTATACTGTGTGTTTAATATTTACATGTATTTTTTGTAAACAGACATTCTTAAAATCTGGGGCAATGCCGGGTACTCCAGCTAGTATATACTAAATCATCTGTCACAGTAGCATTATTCTGAGTATACTGGAAGTCTCGCAACAGAACATTTATAGATGGAGTTTAAGATCATACATGTTAACATTCAACAATATGCTATGTCGGCATGCCCTAAATGCTCCGTCTACATACAGTACAGCGCAGGCACAAGGTCGTCATGCAATAAGTGATATGCCGGCCAGACTCTTATATCTAAGTTTCCTTTTGATGCTTGATCCAAATAATGTATCACTAACAATGACATTACTGTGAAGTGAAGGAGAGATGATTAGGATGGTCACCTGTAACACACATGCAATGTTTCTGTGACATGGTAAAACAATGGAAGAAATGTTATGGAGTCACCTTCATTGTTGTCCTAGTTGATAGGATAACCAGAAGAGTAGCTTTGGGTGGAGTGTCATGAGATGAAATGAAATCCAAAAAGTTATGTACCCTCCAAGTTCCGTTCTCAGCAGTTTGGCTGTCGGTACTGTCAAAGTCAGAAAAATATCACGCTGCACATTGCCATATATGCACCTCATGCTTGTGCCCGCTGCACGTGCATGAGCCCTCCCGTGCGTGCGTATACTCGCAGTCGCGTGCACTCGCAGGCGCACGATATGCGCATTTACGGTAGAGTTTGTGTGCGTCTAGCGGGCGACTCGATCGTTACATATTTTAGTCATATAATGTATTTTGTAGATTATGGTCCCTTTGATAGAATCTGAAAGTTTAGTTAATGTAGTATGTTCAGAGACAAAGAGATCCCTCTTTGTTTGATACGAAGGGTCAGACAGGGGTGACACAGTGGTGTTTAGTATCCATCGGAAGAGTATTAAATTAGCAATATTCCGGTGTTGGTTAGAAACGGATTAATCGCTCGTGCGTATAGTTATGGCCATAAGAAGTTTATGGACATTTGCTATATTTGCAGTTTATTACCCATGCGGCGGGAAACCTGAGTTTCCCTCCCACTTGAGCAGTTTGAAATAGTCACAGCCCACCTGTATGAACCAACCTATGACCTTTTGTTATAATGCGGAGACGGATTCATGTGTCCAATGAACAATAAGAATGTAGGGACCATTGTACTGTACTGTGTGTAAGTGTATATAAAGACAAGCCGACTTGGGCCAGCTCTCTACTCTTCTCAACGGTTCTCATCACTGATAATCGGGAGCTGGATATCCAGAAAGGCGCTTGCGATTGTTTCCCCTTGTGCGTAAGTTCTCTGCAACCATATTTATCTCCTATTTGTTGTAAGCCATTTCTATCTCTCCTTCCCCTTAAATGTAATTGTGCCGCTATTGTAATTTTAACGTGTAGTAATTCGGTTAGGTATTTTATGTTAGTTTGGTAGTGTATAAGTTGTAATGTGTATTCTTTTGCAATTGAACGTTTATTCTCTCTCTTAAAGGTGTTAGAATCTTAGACCGGTATTTGAGTGTTTATTATATTGCTAAAAGTGTTCTCTGAGTGTCACGGACGCTCATACAGCTATTAAACTAACAAGGTTACATTGCGTTGCATTTACACCCTAACACTGCACAAAGGTTTACAGTATAAGTACATTACTTATGGTATAGTTATTAAGGTTTAATTCTGTGAGCGTCAGCGCCGCTTGTGATCTCCTCGTGGTCTCGAGCGTCCGCTACGCTGGTAGCGTATCATTACGGTAATCGGCAGCCTATAGCGTGCTTGCCTCTACGCATTAAGCCGTGAGCGAACGTGCCGCTCGTGCGTCTCGTCCACGGTTAAGCGTCCGCTACGCTAAGTGCGTACCCTTGCGGTACCACATACTCCAATAGCGTACTGAGTCTCTTAACCTTTTAGCGTGTTTAATATAGGATAAAATCAGTAGGCTTTATCAATTGGGGACTCATCCGCTCTTCACATATCTGCACTAGGTAACTTTAGCAGACATTATCGGTCAGCAAAGGGCGGGAAGGTGATATCCCTCGCAGTGCTGACCAGATAAGCGTCTGCTTCGCTTAGTAAGGAGTGCTGAGGGAATCCGGAACCGGAAGGTAAGAACAGTACGTTATTGTCTTTTAAAAGTGTTTAGTTTCTGTTTTGCGTACGTACGCATAAGCACACACACCTGTATTTCGTGTTTAGCATTATTTGTCCGTATCTCATTCTCCTGATTGCCACACACTAGTGATAACGTGCTGAGACATTTGTTGTTATTAATAGTTAAAAGATAAAAAGTAATATTTAAGGGAATAATTGTAAAAGGCACGCACACAGTCTCACCTAGAAATACAAGGGAGATTTGGGTGGTGCCCAGTAAATGATTACACTTAAAAAATCATTTATATTGATAAATGTGTAGTTGTGGTACTGTGGACGTACTTGGTCTGTGTACACGTGTCCTTACAAGGGCAGGGTGTACGCAACGCAAGGGTCGACGCACGGAGCGTATATTACGCAACGGAGCGTACGGATACGCCCACATAATACAAACCGCACGATAGTATTGTTTTAGTAGGCGATAAGGAAGTAACGCGAAAATAACACAAATCTATCTCAAATCCAAAAAGTTAAAGTTAAAAGAAAAACTTTCTCTGTTGCAATTCTTCTGGGTTAGACTATTACTGAATGAAAGGAATTCTGTACAGAAATAAGAGTGTTCGAATGTAAGAGTGTGTATATATAAGATTTCTCTTTTTTTACGAACGTGGGAACCATAGGCCAGTAGGAAGAGGTACACCAGCGAGAGTGAAAGCGTGGGGTGGCTTGGGAGGCGTCCCTTGTTAGTCTCGACATATTAATGAGCAGTAGAGTCTGCTGTACATAACAGACCAGGAGGTCACAAACCAGGAGGTTCAGGTACAGCAGACTAGAAGTAGAGAGCACAACCGAAAAGGGTTGGTGCGAGACCCATATAGGCCAACAAAGCTCATTGCTGAAGGAATTCGCAGCCGAAATTTTCGATTCCACTGATCGTTCCGCACATAAGATTAGTTGCTTGTGTGCAGATACGATTGTACCGCATGTGATTGTGTGCATTAGCGTGTCTTGAATGTTCATAAGAACGCTACTTGCACATTGTTAACGTGATTTGTGTAATTTTTTTATTTTAAGGGAAGTAGCCTGATCACTCAGGGACATTCCAGCGACTGATACTTGCTGGGGAGGGTAAGACACTCCCACACGCCCGAGCAAGTAGACGTACTTAGGTGCCCTAGGTTGGGTACGGAACCTCTGGGAACTTTGGTCGCCGTATTGGCCAGCGTGGGCGGAGTTAAGTGGGCGGACCTCGAGGCAAAACCCCCACCGCAGCCTTACCCCGGGCATCTTGGTTTTTGTAAGGGTTGCCGAAGACCCTGATTTGAAGTCAGAGGTAGTGAAAGCAGCACCTGCAAAGATGGGGGCCAGTTGTTCAGGTAAGGGGCGATCAACCGAGGTTCAGGTTGATTTGGTAAACCGACCAATCGGGTCGGCAAGGTATATCATGTGTGAGAAATATGGTCATCACACAGAAATGTTGTGCAATGAATGGGAAAGGATGACTGTGCATGACGGGGAGAAGTTTCCCCGGTAGGTACTTTTAACCCAGAAGTGTTACAGAATGTAAAGAGAAGAGTTTGCCTGATTAAATCTTCAAAAAGGCGTATTAGACATTATGACTATTTAAAATTGTGGCAACAGGAAAGTGAAATGCAAAGAAATTTAACTTACATATCTGACTCTCATCTTGGGAAGAGAGACATGGCAATGGAGAGGATTATGGCTGCAGAGAATGGCACGATGGTGTACGATAAAAAATGCACTTAGTAACTGTATTAAGACTGAAAGTAACAAATGTAATAATGTTTATAAAAATGAAAGTGTCAAAATTACAAATGTTAACCTGTGCAAGTTGCACCCCATGTTAAACTCCCCTCAGGATTACCAGCGAGAAAGTGAAACCAGCACGATGTCGGCACCGTTTCCAGTAGCCATCCTACAAGACATCCAGGTGGACACGACCAAATCGGTAAAGGCAGTAATCAAACCCCCTAACGGAGGGTCAGGTGAGGTCGTGTCCACAGGTACGTACGGTGTTATATATCACGCACAAACAAATGTACCTCATAACGAAGAACCAACACAAGATGATGTAATTGAACTTAGCCCTGTCAGGGTGATCACAGTCCCCAATGGGGAGACTGACGCTCAGGGAATCATTCCCGCCAGGGACAGTGCAATGCGCCGTCCCTGGTCCCGGACAGAATTGAGATCAATCATGTCTGAATTCCCTGATCCTAGGGAAGATCTAGCTTCATGTCAGAGATTTATTAAAGAACTAGGAAACTCCACAGAACCCACCAACAAAGATTGGCGGACAGTGCTGAGGGCATGTTTGCCCTCCAGTGTTGACCCTGCAAAATTTATTGCTGATTGTAAATTAGACACAGAGGTACCTTGTACGGAGGAACACAATCAGGAATGTATTAAGCAGATCAACCGACAGTTGGAAGTATATTTCCCATCCATTGTGGAATGGGAAGAAATCTTCCCATAAGACAAATAGAGGGGGAAATCACTTCTAATTACTTTCATCGGGCACTGCAGGAAATGGCTAGATACACTGGTATAGAAGATATTAAGACAAATGTACACTACAGGAAAGTAGCAGTTTATGTGTTAATAAGTGGTTTAAAGAAAGTATTAAGAACGAATATACAAGCCTCTCTACCTAACTGGAGAGATATCTCAGTGGCCGATTTGAAAGAGTCCGCTATTAATCATGACCGGAACATCAAAAGCAAGCCACAAACCCCTGTGAATAGGTCAAAAGTAAGAAGGTGTTACAATTGCTTAAGGGAAGGTCATGTTGCACGAGATTGTAGGTCTAAAAACACACACAAGGTATATACACCCCCTAGACAACGACATGACCATAATAGTCAAAGAACCAGGGAAGCACAGGGAGAGCGGTTGATGGTGATGAGCATCCAAGCAGTAGAGGAGGCATCAAATCAACCAAAACCCCAGGCCGCTGGCACATGGAGGAAGCCAAGGGTTTGTTATCTTTGTAAAAGAGAAGGGCATTATGCCAACAACTGTAACAACCCACATAAAATCAGACCCCCTAGACAGAAACACGAACAGAGTTATGACACACCAAATTGTAATCAGGGATCACATAGGAAGGAGTTTTGGGCCGCACCTGTAACATGTAGTCAGGAAAGGTGATCATTAGGACTGATGGTAAGCCTGAGGTTATTGTTAATAAATTGGGAGGTCATTCCTTGAAGACACAGGAATGACCGGGTAAAATTTGTAATGTATCTGTAAAATGTTTTTTTTTTCCCCCATCTCTGACGGTCATCGGCAGGACTCAAACATTACATAGCTACTTGGTCTTTGCAGAAGTCTACCAAAACCCCAGCATGACCTACCCGCATCAATGTATCCTGGCCAGATACAAAGGGTGGAGTATGGAAATGCTGGTGGGAGGGACTGCGCAAGGATACCATAGGACATGTAGATGTGACAGCCTGATGATGAACGGAAGATCTGACAATTTTTTTTTTCTCTCCTGAAAAATGTTTGAAAAATGTTTTTTTTTCTGTTGTTGTTTATGGTTGATTTATGTGATGCATATATATATGAACGGTTCTCTCTCTCTTGTTGTTGTTTTTTTCTCTCTCTCTCTTCTTTCTCATGGTCTCATAACGTTACAGATGGTATGTCACACATTAGTTGGACAAATGGTAATGCAAGATTTATTCTCCTTACAGAAAGAGAGCTGAGCTAGAAGAAATATTGTATCACCAGAATGATTAGAAGACTGAGAGACAGCATCTTTGAGATGACAGCAGAACAAGAAGAACAACAAGACTAATTATCGTAACAAGTTTCTCTCCCCCTCAAACTGTTTTTCTGTACCCCCATTACAAATTTCTCCTTTTCTCCTCCTGTAAGATGGACTTACCCCAAGAGACTGTGATATGGATTTTCCTGTTGACCATGATGTTGACCAGAGCAGTCTGTTTCGGTGAGAGTACCAGTGAGGTCGAGAAAGGATCCAGAATGGGTTTCTGATGACTGAGACGGAGGTGTAAATTTCCAATAACAACACAATCACCGATCAAAGGCGAGTACCGGAAAACGATCTAGCAGCCATGTTATTCGTAAACATTGTAAAGGATTGTTAGCTAAAGAGAATTGCATCTGTAGGCATTGTGATAACTTAGTTGAGAATGGGTGCATCAAGAAATGTCAGTCCAATTTTAACATTAACATGGACCGGCATCCATTGGATGACTATCACTCATTAGTGGGTAAGGTGTTAAACCAAACAGACTGTTGGGTATGCTCTCAAGTACCTCAAGGTCACAGCAAGTCAGGACTAGTACCATTTCCTTTAACGATAGGGGAGGTACTTGAGTTAAGTGGTGGGAGGCCGGTGGACAAGAGGTTTAATATCTCTAGTCCTCCTAGTTTGAAGCTCCACCAATATCATGTGGATAGGTCCTTAGTGTGTTTTAACATTTCCAATCCCCGAAAGCCGGGAAATTGGTTAGTGTCATGGAGTAATCAAACCATGACATTCTCACATAGAGCCGACAGATTGCCTACAGATACAGAACTTATACGCCACATAGCCGGTAGTGGAAGATATTTCCGATAAAGGTATACCCTAGGAAGTAGGACCATGAGAGTTGGAGAAGTATCACCAGGATACTGTGCACATGTCGTACAAACAGATACGTGTACTAAACAGATGGGAGAATTAGGGTTAGGAGATTTCATATGGAAAATTTGTAATATGGTAATGTCCTACTCCGTCCCATATGTTCTCCCCGATGATGCGTACTTCATATGCAGGAGGAAGGCGTATAAGTGGCTTGCCCCAAACTCAGAAGGGTTATGTTATATTGGAAAAGTACTGCCTGAGGTAATGACTTTATCCCACACTAAAATGAAGGATATTCACCGCAGTGCCCAAGCTCCTTATACTCAAACTCATTACGAACACATCGTTAAACGGCACCTGATAGAAAGAACAGAGCATCCGGCTTCTGACCTGATCCATGAATCCACCGGGATTCAATTCCTAATCGCGTTAGATATCACTCGTACCGCCAGAGGAGTGATAAATTATAAATATATATCTGCGCTTGCAAATTAATTAGACAATATCACTGAAATGTATGATGACACATTCAGGTATACTGAGAGAGAGTTACAAGCCTACAAAACAGAACTGGTTCAGCATAGGATGATTCTCAATTATCTCACGGCTGTGACAGGCGGGTATTGTGTTACCCTAGCGACTCAGTATGGAATAAAGTGCTGCACGTATATTACAAACAGCACTGAGGACCCCAGCCGAGGTCATAGACCAAAAGATGGATGACATTTTGCAATTAAAATGGGAGTTCCGAAGGAAACACAATCTCACCCTTGCCGCTGTGGGTAATGAGCTGACCGGTTGGGTGTCATGGTTGAACCCACGAAATTGGTTCTCTGGTTTAGGAGAATGGGCCCAAGGTATTATCATAGATGTAGGGAAATTTCTTTTGTGTATTCCGGGTGTCATCATATTGGTCGGTCTGATATTTAGATGCGTTCAGGTTTTAACAAAGTGTAAACGTAGCGCCCGAGTGATGAGTTTAAGAAGTGAAGATACTGTAATAACAACGACTGATTTGATTTACGACCCAACCATTGAGACAATGTTGTGATGAAAATGTGATTCCACGGTCCGTTTCTTTCACCCGTTTCTCCTTTGTTTTCCTCCAAGGTACAAAGACATCCGCTTGGAAGAAGAATTTGACAACCTTTTACACAGACAATTGATGGACAATGCCATAGACCCCCAATATCCCTAGCAATTTTAAAATTTTACGATAGCCCAACACTTTTGTAAGTCTATGGACATTGAGAAAGCTTTTTGCTCGCATTTTGGCAAAAGCCCAAAGAGACTACAGTCAACATGTACATCAAGACAAGACATCAGACAAGACTTCAATCAACAAATGTACATTAAACTCACATAGTTTATGACTGCATTTACCATAATTGCTCCTTATCTTCATCTCTACAACCTTCAGGTAATGACACACATAGTCGATAGGGAATATAGGCACAGATATCAGCACTCACATATCCCCCCATTCATGTATCATCAACTAAAATGTGCTCCCCCATTTTGTTGCAACCAAAAACCGAAAAGAGCTCGGTAAAGTTTGACAGCCCATCCACAGACCCGTACCACGGGATAAGAAGGAATTCAAATGTATACTTCGCAATACCTCGAAGCTTGATTTAAAACACGTTCGGCACAATGATACATGACCCCTCAAACATGGACTCATACATACATGCTTCTACTATCTCACTAGGTCATACCTTTTTTTTTCCACCTTCTTCTCTTCTCCCTTACCCAATCATAAAAATGTATTTTTACATGACATATATTTTTCTCTTTTTGAACTGTTTAGGAAGTGGCAGTTATTTGTGACTGCCAAAGGGTGGACTGTCAAAGTCAGAAAAATATCACGCTGCACATTGCCATATATGCACCTCATGTGTGTGCCCGCTGCACGTGCATGAGCCCTCCCGTGCGTGCGTATACTCGCAGTCGCGTGCACTCGCAGGCGCACGATATGCGCATTTACGGTAGAGTTTGTGTGCGTCTAGCGGGCGACTCGATCGTTACATATTTTAGTCATATAATGTATTTTGTAGATTATGGTCCCTTTGATAGAATCTGAAAGTTTAGTTAATGTAGTATGTTCAGAGACAAAGAGATCCCTCTTTGTTTGATACGAAGGGTCAGACAGGGGTGACACAGTGGTGTTTAGTATCCATCGGAAGAGTATTAAATTAGCAATATTCCGGTGTTGGTTAGAAACGGATTAATCGCTCGTGCGTATAGTTATTAGAGATGAGCGGGTTCGGTTTCTCTGAATCCGAACCCGCCAGAACTTCATGTTTTTTTTCACGGGTCCGAGCGACTCGGATCTTCCCGCCTTGCTCGGTTAACCCGAGCGCGCCCGAACGTCATCATGACGCTGTCGGATTCTCGCGAGGCTCGGATTCTATCGCGAGACTCGGATTCTATATAAGGAGCCGCGCGTCGCCGCCATTTTCACACGTGCATTGAGATTGATAGGGAGAGGACGTGGCTGGCGTCCTCTCCGTTTAGAATAGATTAGAGAGACACTTGATTTACTAATTTTGGGGAGCATTAGGAGTACTCAGTACAGTGCAGAGTTTTGCTGATAGTGACCACCAGTTTTATTTATAATCCGTTCTCTGCCTGAAAAAAGCGATACACAGCACACAGTGACTCAGTCACATACCATATCTGTGTGCACTGCTCAGGCTCAGGCCAGTGTGCTGCATCATCTATTATCTATATATAATATTATATATATCTGTCTGACTGCTCAGCTCACACAGCTTATAATTGTGGGGGAGACTGGGGAGCACTACTGCAGTGCCAGTTATAGGTTATAGCAGGAGCCAGGAGTACATAATATATTATATAGTGAGTGACCACCAGACACACAGTGCAGTTTATTTAATATATCCGTTCTCTGCCTGAAAAAAGCGATACACACAGTGACTCAGTCAGTCACATACCATATCTGTGTGCACTGCTCAGGCTCAGGCCAGTGTGCTGCATCATCTATATATATTATATATCTGTCTGACTGCTCAGCTCACACAGCTTATAATTGTGGGGGAGACTGGGGAGCACTACTGCAGTGCCAGTTATAGGTTATAGCAGGAGCCAAGAGTACATAATATTATATTAAAATTAAACAGTGCACACTTTTGCTGCAGGAGTGCCACTGCCAGTGTGACTAGTGACCAGTGACCTGACCACCAGTATATATAATATTAGTAGTATACTATCTCTTTATCAACCAGTCTATATATTAGCAGCAGACACAGTACAGTGCGGTAGTTCACGGCTGTGGCTACCTCTGTGTCGGCACTCGGCAGCCCGTCCATAATTGTATATACCACCTAACCGTGGTTTTTTTTTCTTTCTTTATACATACATACTAGTTACGAGTATACTATCTCTTTATCAACCAGTCTATATTAGCAGCAGACACAGTACAGTGCGGTAGTTCACGGCTGTGGCTACCTCTGTGTCGGCACTCGGCAGCCCGTCCATAATTGTATATACCACCTAACCGTGGTTTTTTTTTCTTTCTTTATACATACATACTAGTTACGAGTATACTATCTCTTTATCAACCAGTCTATATATTAGCAGCAGACACAGTACAGTGCGGTAGTTCACGGCTGTGGCTACCTCTGTGTCGGCACTCGGCAGCCCGTCCATAATTGTATATACCACCTAACCGTGTTTTTTTTTTCTTTCTTTATACATACATACTAGTTACGAGTATACTATCTCTTTATCAACCAGTCTATATTAGCAGCAGACACAGTACAGTGCGGTAGTTCACGGCTGTGGCTACCTCTGTGTCGGCACTCGGCAGCCCGTCCATAATTGTATATACCACCTAACCGTGGTTTTTTTTTCTTTCTTTATACATACATACTAGTTACGAGTATACTATCTCTTTATCAACCAGTCTATATATTAGCAGCAGACACAGTACAGTGCGGTAGTTCACGGCTGTGGCTACCTCTGTGTCGGCACTCGGCAGCCCGTCCATAATTGTATATACCACCTAACCGTGGTTTTTTTTTCTTTCTTTATACATACATACTAGTTACGAGTATACTATCTCTTTATCAACCAGTCTATATTAGCAGCAGGATCTACAACAACAACCAATGATGGCATATCGCCGTGGTGCGAATTTGAAACAGCTCCTTATGCGCCCCTTGCTAAATCCCGGAAAAGCTAATAGGGATACATGGTTGAAATCCGCACGCAAAGGTTGCTTCAAGTGCTCTGACTGCACGACATGTAGATCTCTGATTTCAGGTGCCTCCTTTCCCCACCCGCATAGTGGGCGTCCAATATACATCAAACATCGGCTGCATTGCCTTATGGATCACGTGATCTACCTGATTATATGCCCATGTGGGCTAGTATATGTTGGTTTGACACAACGGTGTTTTAGAGAACGAATGGCGAATCACCGATATTCAATAAGACAGGCAATCATGACGGGACAGTCGGATAAACCAGTGGCAAAACATTGGCTGGAGATGGGACATCAGATTCCTATGCTACGTTGTCGTATTATTGATTGGATCCCCCCATCGATTAGGGGAGGGAATAGAATTTTGGAATTGCACAAACGTGAATCTGAATGGATTTTCCGTCTTGATACACTAGCTCCTAGGGGCTTGAATGAGCAAATGAATCTAAAAATTTTTTTAGGCTAGTGAAAATGGCGTCCCTATAGTGAAATATCTCTATATCAATTTTTTATTTGATATTTAATTTTGGTTACAGCTCCACCACATTTTTTATGTATGCACCTACATATGTATGTGAGTACCCAATTTTGGGTGTACATATGCGTAGGGGTGCATATATTTTTAATTATATGTTATGTATGTGTGTGCTTTATATGTTTTTTAAAAAAAAGTATGGAATATTAAGCTTTGCTGGTTGTCATTGGCTAGCCCTGGAATGCCCATAGATGTCTATTAATGTCTGCCATACTGTTCAGGTATATTGGCGGTGTTGTTATTAATTTTTTCTTTGAAGATACTTTTATTATATGTACCTAGTGATGCAGTAATGTATCGCTGATGGTATCATGGATAAACGGTCACGTGATACTGTGAGACGTGTATGTAGGAGTCCGGTATCAATATGCGTTTCATGCCGGTGGTTGAGACGCATAGATCACGTGACCGGAACCGGAACTAGACGCGGATGCGTTCCACTTGGTGTTTGAAACGCACGCCGCGCCTGTGATTGATTTTGGCGGCATTCAGGGCACATAAAAGACAGCCAGCAATGGGGTATGACACTTCCGCTGTGAATAACTCTGCTGTTGTGGATTCTAAATGGGCATACTTTGCTGTAAAGCTTGAAAATGGTCCGGATGGACCGAAACGTCGCTGCTGCTACCTTATTGCCATGCAAGTGATTACACCTTGCATTTCTATGTTGTGAGTACCAAATAAAATCCCTTGTTGAAGCTTGTATAAAGCCTGGAGAGTGCCTACTTTTTGGACAATATCTATTGGAATTTCTCGCTGAAAAAAGTGGTTCTTCTATGTAGTGCACCCCACTGTTGATATTATCATGATGAGAGTGCTGGACTTTTTCTTCCTGGATATGATATGCTGAAAGGCATATTTTTCCTGCACCCATTGAATGTTTTGCATTTTTGGTTTAAGTATTGTTTTTCTTTTTTCTAATGAGCAACTGTTATTTATGGTTGGTCATACCTATTTTTAATATTTATGTGGTGGAGCTGAATTGATTATTTGTTGTGGTCACCGTCTTGCTGGGTCTCCTTATATACTGTACATGTGATAAATTGCTGGTTATATATACAAAAATGTCACAAACCCATATAGCATTTGATGAGGGTTTGTTATTTGAAGCAGAGCACACACTAATTTCGCTAACAGATGATGACGCTGAAAAAGTTCTTTTTGAGAAAACTGAATTTGGTACCTTGCCAAGTGAAAAACCCGTGGATCTATTTTATAGATTGTTACGTCTTAAAAGACGTGAAACTGACCTGGTACTACATGGCCAGTTTCTTTCAGAGTATTTTAGATCAAAGAAAATACCACGTGGTTTTCGAGTCAATAATGTTCCAACTATTGGAAGAAACAGCGCCACCTTCTGTAGCAAATGGTGTGGTGTGCTAAATAAATGTGCATTTGACCTTATGTTGCTTGTTATTGAACAAGTAGGGTCTGAATTAACTCAAATACGTGATGAGATAAAAAAATTTGAATCACAGTCTATGCAAACATTGACGAATGATAAGACTGAGAGTTGGATTACTAAACTACAGAAGCAGGTTGATGTATATAAAGATGAATTGGTTACGTTTAAAAGGAAGAAGCTAAGTACTGTCAACAATGATTATAAGAATCATCAGGTATATAAATGGCTTAGTGGTGACAATTCTAACAGTAATACAATGAGATACAAAAAAACCTTTAGATCTAGATTCTATAATCCTGTTGATACCAACTCTTCGGCTACAGCCTCTGACACTGATCAATCTGAAACCCGCCCACCAAGTGGTTTTTTAGACAAACAAGGTGGGAATGGAGAACAACCTCACTCCGTAAGAGGAAGAGGCCGCACCCAAGGCGGGGCGGGCACAGGGACAAGGGGACGAAGGAAGCGGAAATGAATCTAATCTTTAATTTATCTGATCATGAACTGACCCCTGATGAGACTTCATTGTTGACAAAAGGGCTGAGCTTCATTCCTACAGTTAAACATGATGACTTTGATTTTTGTATTGACCAGTTTAAATTTGGGCGTAAACTTCGCCTTAGGGAATTTTTTGGTGATGGCAATCAGACAACAGTCCCTGATGATTTTAAGAAACCCAGTCAATTTGACCCCCCATCTGTAAACCCGAGCATTAGGGCCTTTTCTAGGGTTGTTGAGAAAGAGGTAAGAACAGGAATTAGGACCATGGGTTTTGACAACCTTAGTAAGGGTGAACGTATAGCTCTGAGGACATTGAGAGAAAATGAAAATGTGGTTGTACGTCCCGCAGATAAGGGTGGGGCGATTGTCCTACAGAACTGGTCATCCTATGACAAGGAGGTCAGGCGACAATTGGGAGATGAGTCTGTATATAGTCTATGTGATATTAACCCAATGGCTAAGGTGAAAAAGAAGATTGATTCATGTATTTCACATGGACTGCAAAATTATTGGATTGATGATAAGATTGCTGAATATTTGAAAGTAGATCACCCAAAATGTCCTTACTTGTATACCTTGCCCAAGGTCCACAAGACTCTTGTGGACCCACCGGGTCGTCCTATAATCTCGGCCCAGGACTCGGTATTACAACCTGTTGCGAGATATGTTGATAAGTTTTTGCAACCAGTTGTTTCTAAAATTCCTGCATGTTTAAGGGATACTGGGGATTTCCTATTGAGATTAAAGCAAATAGATGTGTCTGATGTGGAGGATATTTATCTGGTTACATTGGATGTGGTATCGTTATATACCATCATCCCCCATGATGATGGTATTAGGGCAGTACGTGAGGCACTTGTGGCCTTTGGACATCAGGGCCCTCCAGTGGAATTTATTTTGGACCTGTTAGGGTTGGTATTGAAGGAAAATCATTTCCTATATGCTGGTGCATATTATAGGCAGGTGTCAGGGACCGCGATGGGTTCTAACCTGGCACCTGCCTATGCTAATATTTATATGCATGATTTTGAAACCACACACATATTGCCTACATTTAGTGATTATATTAAATGTTATTACAGATTCATTGATGACATATTTTTGCTTTGGTCCGGTGGACTAGATGAGTTTTGGCAGATGGTGACCACCCTAAATAATCTAGGGACGCCTGTTAAATTTTCAGCCAGGATAGAGGATGCTAAAATTGACTTTCTTGATGTCACTGTTTATAAGGATGTCAGTGGGTTGTGCACTACACTTTTTCGAAAAGAGACCGACAGGAATAGTATTCTCTATGCCACAAGCCACCATGCACCGAGCCTGAAGGCAAGCTTGCCTATTTCACAATTTATGAGAATACTACGGATCAATACTGATGTTACACTTGCAGAGCAGCAAATTAATGAAATGAAAATACGTTTCAAGGAACGCGGGTATGCCCATAAGATGATTGAAGATTGTCTTTACAAGGCACGCAGAAATATTATACAGCATTCTGGTTCATCTGAAAAGTGCATGAATAATCGGATGATATACTGCAGTAAATACGATGATAAAGCCGGCTGTGTGAAACGAGCCTTCAGACGAAATTGGAGGATTGTGGCCTCGGACCCCAAGCTGGGGCGGGATCTACAACAACAACCAATGATGGCATATCGCCGTGGTGCGAATTTGAAACAGCTCCTTATGCGCCCCTTGCTAAATCCCGGAAAAGCTAATAGGGATACATGGTTGAAATCCGCACGCAAAGGTTGCTTCAAGTGCTCTGACTGCACGACATGTAGATCTCTGATTTCAGGTGCCTCCTTTCCCCACCCGCATAGTGGGCGTCCAATATACATCAAACATCGGCTGCATTGCCTTATGGATCACGTGATCTACCTGATTATATGCCCATGTGGGCTAGTATATGTTGGTTTGACACAACGGTGTTTTAGAGAACGAATGGCGAATCACCGATATTCAATAAGACAGGCAATCATGACGGGACAGTCGGATAAACCAGTGGCAAAACATTGGCTGGAGATGGGACATCAGATTCCTATGCTACGTTGTCGTATTATTGATTGGATCCCCCCATCGATTAGGGGAGGGAATAGAATTTTGGAATTGCACAAACGTGAATCTGAATGGATTTTCCGTCTTGATACACTAGCTCCTAGGGGCTTGAATGAGCAAATGAATCTAAAAATTTTTTTAGGCTAGTGAAAATGGCGTCCCTATAGTGAAATATCTCTATATCAATTTTTTATTTGATATTTAATTTTGGTTACAGCTCCACCACATTTTTTATGTATGCACCTACATATGTATGTGAGTACCCAATTTTGGGTGTACATATGCGTAGGGGTGCATATATTTTTAATTATATGTTATGTATGTGTGTGCTTTATATGTTTTTTAAAAAAAAGTATGGAATATTAAGCTTTGCTGGTTGTCATTGGCTAGCCCTGGAATGCCCATAGATGTCTATTAATGTCTGCCATACTGTTCAGGTATATTGGCGGTGTTGTTATTAATTTTTTCTTTGAAGATACTTTTATTATATGTACCTAGTGATGCAGTAATGTATCGCTGATGGTATCATGGATAAACGGTCACGTGATACTGTGAGACGTGTATGTAGGAGTCCGGTATCAATATGCGTTTCATGCCGGTGGTTGAGACGCATAGATCACGTGACCGGAACCGGAACTAGACGCGGATGCGTTCCACTTGGTGTTTGAAACGCACGCCGCGCCTGTGATTGATTTTGGCGGCATTCAGGGCACATAAAAGACAGCCAGCAATGGGGTATGACACTTCCGCTGTGAATAACTCTGCTGTTGTGGATTCTAAATGGGCATACTTTGCTGTAAAGCTTGAAAATGGTCCGGATGGACCGAAACGTCGCTGCTGCTACCTTATTGCCATGCAAGTGATTACACCTTGCATTTCTATGTTGTGAGTACCAAATAAAATCCCTTGTTGAAGCTTGTATAAAGCCTGGAGAGTGCCTACTTTTTGGACAATACATACTAGTTACGAGTATACTATCTCTTTATCAACCAGTCTATATATTAGCAGCAGACACAGTACAGTGCGGTAGTTCACGGCTGTGGCTACCTCTGTGTCGGCACTCGGCAGCCCGTCCATAATTGTATATACCACCTAACCGTGGTTTTTTTTTCTTTCTTTATACATACATACTAGTTACGAGTATACTATCTCTTTATCAACCAGTCTATATTAGCAGCAGACACAGTACAGTGCGGTAGTTCACGGCTGTGGCTACCTCTGTGTCGGCACTCGGCTGCCCGTCCATAATTGTATATACCACCTAACCGTGGTTTTTTTTTCTTTCTTTATACATACATACTAGTTACGAGTATACTATCTCTTTATCAACCAGTCTATATATTAGCAGCAGACACAGTACAGTGCGGTAGTTCACGGCTGTGGCTACCTCTGTGTCGGCACTCGGCAGCCCGTCCATAATTGTATACTAGTATCCAATCCATCCATCTCCATTGTTTACCTGAGGTGCCTTTTAGTTGTGCCTATTAAAATATGGAGAACAAAAATGTTGAGGTTCCAAAATTAGGGAAAGATCAAGATCCACTTCCACCTCGTGCTGAAGCTGCTGCCACTAGTCATGGCCGAGACGATGAAATGCCAGCAACGTCGTCTGCCAAGGCCGATGCCCAATGTCATAGTACAGAGCATGTCAAATCCAAAACACCAAATATCAGTAAAAAAAGGACTCCAAAACCTAAAATAAAATTGTCGGAGGAGAAGCGTAAACTTGCCAATATGCCATTTACCACACGGAGTGGCAAGGAACGGCTGAGGCCCTGGCCTATGTTCATGGCTAGTGGTTCAGCTTCACATGAGGATGGAAGCACTCAGCCTCTCGCTAGAAAAATGAAAAGACTCAAGCTGGCAAAAGCAGCACAGCAAAGAACTGTGCATTCTTCGAAATCCCAAATCCACAAGGAGAGTCCAATTGTGTCGGTTGCGATGCCTGACCTTCCCAACACTGGACGTGAAGAGCATGCGCCTTCCACCATTTGCACGCCCCCTGCAAGTGCTGGAAGGAGCACCCGCAGTCCAGTTCCTGATAGTCAGATTGAAGATGTCAGTGTTGAAGTACACCAGGATGAGGAGGATATGGGTGTTGCTGGCGCTGGGGAGGAAATTGACCAGGAGGATTCTGATGGTGAGGTGGTTTGTTTAAGTCAGGCACCCGGGGAGACACCTGTTGTCCGTGGGAGGAATATGGCCGTTGACATGCCAGGTGAAAATACCAAAAAAATCAGCTCTTCGGTGTGGAGGTATTTCACCAGAAATGCGGACAACAGGTGTCAAGCCGTGTGTTCCCTTTGTCAAGCTGTAATAAGTAGGGGTAAGGACGTTAACCACCTCGGAACATCCTCCCTTATACGTCACCTGCAGCGCATTCATAATAAGTCAGTGACAAGTTCAAAAACTTTGGGTGACAGCGGAAGCAGTCCACTGACCAGTAAATCCCTTCCTCTTGTAACCAAGCTCACGCAAACCACCCCACCAACTCCCTCAGTGTCAATTTCCTCCTTCCCCAGGAATGCCAATAGTCCTGCAGGCCATGTCACTGGCAATTCTGACGAGTCCTCTCCTGCCTGGGATTCCTCCGATGCATCCTTGCGTGTAACGCCTACTGCTGCTGGCGCTGCTGTTGTTGCCGCTGGGAGTCGATGGTCATCCCAGAGGGGAAGTCGTAAGCCCACTTGTACTACTTCCAGTAAGCAATTGACTGTTCAACAGTCCTTTGCGAGGAAGATGAAATATCACAGCAGTCATCCTACTGCAAAGCGGATAACTGAGGCCTTGGCATCCTGGGTGGTGAGAAACGTGGTTCCGGTATCCATCATTACTGCAGAGCCAACTAGAGACTTGTTGGAGGTACTGTGTCCCCGGTACCAAATACCATCTAGGTTCCATTTCTCTAGGCAGGCGATACCGAAAATGTACACAGACCTCAGAAAAAGAGTCACCAGTGTCCTAAAAAATGCAGCTGTACCCAATGTCCACTTAACCACGGACATGTGGACAAGTGGAGCAGGGCAGGGTCAGGACTATATGACTGTGACAGCCCACTGGGTAGATGTATGGACTCCCGCCGCAAGAACAGCAGCGGCGGCACCAGTAGCAGCATCTCGCAAACGCCAACTCGTTCCTAGGCAGGCTACGCTTTGTATCACCGGTTTCCAGAATACGCACACAGCTGAAAACCTCTTACGGCAACTGAGGAAGATCATCGCGGAATGGCTTACCCCAATTGGACTCTCCTGTGGATTTGTGGCATCGGACAACGCCAGCAATATTGTGTGTGCATTAAATATGGGCAAATTCCAGCACGTCCCATGTTTTGCACATACCTTGAATTTGGTGGTGCAGAATTTTTTTAAAAACGACAGGGGCGTGCAAGAGATGCTGTCGGTGGCCAGAAGAATTGCGGGACACTTTCGGCGTACAGGCACCACGTACAGAAGACTGGAGCACAACCAAAAACTACTGAACCTGCCCTGCCATCATCTGAAGCAAGAAGTGGTAACGAGGTGGAATTCAACCCTCTATATGCTTCAGAGGTTGGAGGAGCAGCAAAAGGCCATTCAAGCCTATACAATTGAGCACGATATAGTAGGTGGAATGCACCTGTCTCAGGCGCAGTGGAGAATGATTTCAACGTTGTGCAAGGTTCTGATGCCCTTTGAACTTGCCACACGTGAAGTCAGTTCAGACACTGCCAGCCTGAGTCAGGTCATTCCCCTCATCAGGCTTTTGCAGAAGAAGCTGGAGGCATTGAAGAAGGAGCTAAAAGGGAGCGATTCCGCTAGGCATGTGGGACTTGAGGATGCAGCCCTTAATTCGCTTAACAAGGATTCACGGGTGGTCAATCTGTTGAAATCAGAGCACTACATTTTGGCCACCGTGCTCGATCCTAGATTTAAAGCCTACCTTGGATCTCTCTTTCCGGCAGACACAGGTCTGCTGGGGTTGAAAGACCTGCTGGTGACAAAATTGTCAAGTCAAGCGGAACGCGACCTGTCAACATCTCCTCCTTCACATTCTCCCGCAACTGGGGGTGCGAGGAAAAGGCTCAGAATTCCGAGCCCACCCGCTGGCGGTGATGCAGGGCAGTCTGGAGCGACTGCTGATGCTGACATCTGGTCCGGACTGAAGGACCTGACAACGATTACGGACATGTCGTCTACTGTCACTGCATATGATTCTCTCAACATTGATAGAATGGTGGAGGATTATATGAGTGACCGCATCCAAGTAGGCACGTCACACAGTCCGTACTTATACTGGCAGGAAAGAGAGGCAATTTGGAGGCCCTTGCACAAACTGGCTTTATTCTACCTAAGTTGCCCTCCCACAAGTGTGTACTCCGAAAGAGTGTTTAGTGCCGCCGCTCACCTTGTCAGCAATCGGCGTACGAGGTTACATCCAGAAAATGTGGAGAAGATGATGTTCATTAAAATGAATTATAATCAATTCCTCCGCGGAGACATTGACCAGCAGCAATTGCCTCCACAAAGTACACAGGGAGCTGAGATGGTGGATTCCAGTGGGGACGAATTGATAATCTGTGAGGAGGGGGATGTACACGGTGATATATCGGAGGGTGAAGATGAGGTGGACATCTTGCCTCTGTAGAGCCAGTTTGTGCAAGGAGAGATTAATTGCTTCTTTTTTGGGGGGGTCCAAACCAACCCGTCATATCAGTCACAGTCGTGTGGCAGACCCTGTCACTGAAATGATGGGTTGGTTAAAGTGTGCATGTCCTGTTTTGTTTATACAACATAAGGGTGGGTGGGAGGGCCCAAGGACAATTCCATCTTGCACCTCTTTTTTCTTTTCTTTTTCTTTGCATCATGTGCTGATTGGGGAGGGTTTTTTGGAAGGGACATCCTGCGTGACACTGCAGTGCCACTCCTAGATGGGCCCGGTGTTTGTGTCGGCCACTAGGGTCGCTAATCTTACTCACACAGTCAGCTACCTCATTGCGCCTCTTTTTTTCTTTGCGTCATGTGCTGTTTGGGGAGGGTTTTTTGGAAGGGACATCCTGCGTGACACTGCAGTGACACTCCTAGATGGGCCCGGTGTTTGTGTCGGCCACTAGGGTCGCTAATCTTACTCACACAGCTACCTCATTGCGCCTCTTTTTTTCTTTGCGTCATGTGCTGTTTGGGGAGGGTTTTTTGGAAGGGACATCCTGCGTGACACTGCAGTGCCACTCCTAGATGGGCCCGGTGTTTGTGTCGGCCACTAGGGTCGCTAATCTTACTCACACAGCTACCTCATTGCGCCTCTTTTTTTCTTTGCGTCATGTGCTGTTTGGGGAGGGTTTTTTGGAAGGGCCATCCTGCGTGACACTGCAGTGCCACTCCTAGATGGGCCCGGTGTTTGTGTCGGCCACTAGGGTCGCTAATCTTACTCACACAGCTACCTCATTGCGCCTCTTTTTTTCTTTGCGTCATGTGCTGTTTGGGGAGGGTTTTTTGGAAGGGACATCCTGCGTGACACTGCAGTGCCACTCCTAGATGGGCCCGGTGTTTGTGTCGGCCACTAGGGTCGCTTATCTTACTCACACAGCGACCTCGGTGCAAATTTTAGGACTAAAAATAATATTGTGAGGTGTGAGGTATTCAGAATAGACTGAAAATGAGTGTAAATTATGGTTTTTGAGGTTAATAATACTTTGGGATCAAAATGACCCCCAAATTCTATGATTTAAGCTGTTTTTTAGTGTTTTTTGAAAAAAACACCCGAATCCAAAACACACCCGAATCCGACAAAAAAAATTCGGTGAGGTTTTGCCATAACGCGTTCGAACCCAAAACACGGCCGCGGAACCGAACCCAAAACCAAAACACAAAACCCGAAAAATTTCAGGCGCTCATCTCTAATAGTTATGGCCATAAGAAGTTTATGGACATTTGCTATATTTGCAGTTTATTACCCATGCGGCGGGAAACCTGAGTTTCCCTCCCACTTGAGCAGTTTGAAATAGTCACAGCCCACCTGTATGAACCAACCTATGACCTTTTGTTATAATGCGGAGACGGATTCCTGTGTCCAATGAACAATAAGAATGTAGGGACCATTGTACTGTACTGTGTGTAAGTGTATATAAAGACAAGCCGACCTGGGCCAGCTCTCTACTCTTCTCAACGGTTCTCATCACTGATAATCGGGAGCTGGATATCCAGAAAGGCGCTTGCGATTGTTTCCCCTTGTGCGTAAGTTCTCTGCAACCATATTTATCTCCTATTTGTTGTAAGCCATTTCTCTCTCTCCTTCCCCTTAAATGTAATTGTGCCGCTATTGTAATTTTAACGTGTAGTAATTTGGTTAGGTATTTTATGTTAGTTTGGTAGTGTATAAGTTGTAATGTGTATTCTTTTGCAATTGAACGTTCATTCTCTCCCTTAAAGGTGTTAGAACCTTAGACCGGTATTTGAGTGTTTATTATATTGCTAAAAGTGTTCTCTGAGCGTCACGGACGCTCATACAGCTTTTAAACTAACAAGGTTACATTGCGTTGCATTTACACCCTAACACTGCACAAAGGTTTACAGTATAAGTACATTACTTATGGTATAGTTATTAAGGTTTAATTCTGTGAGCGTCAGCGCCGCTTGTGATCTCCTCGTGGTCTCGAGCGTCCGCTACGCTGGTAGCGTATCATTACGGTAATTGGCAGCCTATAGCGTGCTTGCCTCTACGCATTAAGCCGTGAGCGAACGTGCCGCTCGTGCGTCTCGTCCACGGCTAAGCGTCCGCTACGCTAAGTGCGTACCCTTACGGTACCACATACTCCAATAGCGTACTGAGTCTCTTAACCTTTTAGCGTGTTTAATATAGGATAAAATCAGTAGGCTTTATCAGTACAGTGGTGCCACGTGGTGCCTCGTGGTGCCACATGGCACAGCCACGCTCACTGTCCACTCAACCTCTTTCCAACACGTCCAGCAGGTGTGAACAAGTTGAGTGGATATCATTACCTATTCCCTGTGAATGTCACCTTGCGGGCCCGCCTTACCGGTTTATATACGCTGGTATTGAATAATAAATTTCTAGTACGCCAGCAAAAAAGACAACTCTTATTTCTTCTCCTCTTTATACGCTCATGGGTTACACAGGTTCTGTGGCTGATTAAACAAGGTGAAATGCAGACTTGAGGCCAGCCAGCCACAGAAACTGTATAATTCGTGAGTTTCCTGGTTTAATGGGATAGTATAGCGCTCTCTCTCTCTTTCTATGTGTATGTATATATATATATATATATATATATATATATGTATAAACATATATACACACACACACACACACACATAATGGAAAAATATTAATTCAGCTTCTTAGATAAAGAGCTTTATTTCCTTATAAAATATAAGCGGTGATTTAGTCTAGAAATTCCTGTCACTTATGTTTTCCCTTTACCTATATATTGAGGCACTTTACAACATTGCCTTATACTTCATTTTCTATACTTGTCTCATTTTTTTTAAACTAGAAACTCATGTATATCCAGTTGTAATTGATATAGAAAATGTATATGTAAGATAGCTGTAACTCTGTAGCTTTGCTGCTGGTTGCTGTGACATCACACCTAGCCTGTGACATCACTAGCCCGTGACATCACAATGCTTCATCCTGTAACATTCTATCTACAGCTGTTGACGTTTCCAGTTTCCATGCAGGAAGACAGGTAGGAGGAGGTGAGTCCTACATAGCAGGGTATGATGGAGGGGGTAAGGAAGACAGAGTGCAGTATAGTCCGCTGAAAGGCAAGACAAGATAGACAGAACAGGGAAAACAGGTACAAACACACATAAATAGGAGAAGCGCAGGAAGGAACGACATATTTAGGAATAAAAATGTAGCGTTACAGGAATAAAGAGGGCAGTATGGAGGATAAGCACACATACAGGGGATGCAGATAACCTGGGTCTCTATGAGGCAGGATCGTGGCTTTAGGATGAAAAAGTTAATAAAATAGATAAATGGGATATTGATAACTTTGAAAGTATCTTATTTTGTTTAAGGAAAATTGGGAAACTGGTTGACTCATGGACATTTTATTGTACTTAAACTAGTGCTATGCTTAATGATAGTCTTTTGTGGTTTTTTAGATCAACTGGCAAAGATTTTTGCAGAGTGTCGGGTGACCGGCAAAGAGATCTGCAAAGTGTCAGTTGAAGACGACGGGAGGGGTCGCAGAGGTAGCAATGACTGGAGTATAACATGCAGGAGGTAAGTTACCATTTTCTCTCTGCACATGTTACATCTGCCCCACCTGCAGTGCACATGGTTTTGTCCATTAGAGAACAAATTTGCTGCTGCGATCAGGTCTGAATTAGGCCCAGTGTATGATACTAACATGGTCCTAGCACTAGGGAAGATAAAACCTGGAGCAGATAACTTGGGTCTCTCTCTATGAGAAAGGATCTTGTGTTTTGGATAAAAAGCCAATAAAATAGATAAATTACAAATTAATAAAAATGAAAGTACGTAAAAAAATGTAGTCGTATAATTATACACATAGTATGTCTGACCAGGAAATTCTGGTTATTTAGAACATCATTTGGCAAAGTTCTGGCAAAGAGATTTGCAGAGTGTCGGGTGACCGGCAAAGAGATCTGCAAAGTGTCAGTTGAAGACGACGGGAGGGGTCGCAAAGGAATTAATGACTGGAGAATAGCATGCAGGAGGTAAGTTACCATACTTGTGTAATTGTGTGTGTGGTGGGGGTATTGGGAGCACAGTACAAAACAGGGTCTATGGTGGGGGAGAGCGGACAATACAAAACATGCAGAAGGGGGTAACTTGGTACAGTACATACAGATGGTGTGGGGGCACAATACAAAAAGATAGAAATTGTGGCGTACTCTATAGGACATATAGAGGAAGGACATACACTTTTGGCGGCTGCGAGATGTAGTACACACTGTAATACAGAAAAACAGGAAGGGTGGGGAGAGCATGATACAGAACATACAGATCGGGGGAAGAACAATACAGATCGGGGGAGATAGTGAAATGGCTGACCTTTACAGTATATCAATAAACTGGGGGCAAGTATACAAAGCCTGGGAGAGTAATAAAGTGGAGAGAGATAAACTAACAACCAATCAGCTCCTAGTTGTCATTTTTCAAACACAGCCTGTAACATGGCAGTTAGGAGCTTATTGACTGGTACTTTACCTCTCTCCACTTTATCGCTTTGCAGGGCTTAATACATCTCCCCCATAGAATAACCAAATGATGAAATGGTACAGAATGGTATAAATTATGTGAATTGGAGCTGTAACAAGTGACTGTTTCCCTATCTTTACATATAATAAAGTTGACATAGTCCTTTCCCTAGAGTCCTTCTCCTTACCGCTCAGGGGGCCTGATTCAGATGCGGACGCAGAACTGCTGTTGCACCAAGTGGCTCAATGCTTTTTCACTGTGCATGCGTGTAAGCTGCACTGCGCACAAAATGAAATCAAGATCACATAGAGCATCCCATTGCAAAGTGATTGACAGGAAGTCAGCATTTGAGGTTAGGCTGCAGATAGGGTTGGTTAGGCACCCGCAGGGGAGGTTAGGCTGCGTGGGAGGGAGGGTTAGGTTTAGGTATCAGGCGGGAGGGTTAGGTTTAGGCGTTAGGCAGGGGGGTTCAGTTTAGGCTGTGGGTGGAGGGAGCTTAGTGTTAGGCACCCCTGGGGGTGGTTAGGCTGCGGGGGATGGAGGGTTAGGTTTAGGCGTCAGGTGAGGGGGTTAAGTTTAGGCTGTGGGTGGGGGGAGGTTAAGGTTAGACTGCGGGTAGAGTTGGTTAGGGTTAGGCACCCCTGGCGGTGGTTAGGCTGCGGGGGAGGGAGGGTTACGTTTAGGCATCAGGGATGGAGGAGGGGTGGTTAGGCTGCGGGAAAGGGAGGGTTATGTTTAGGCAGCAGGGATGGAGGTTAGGATTAGGCACCTTCGCGGGAGGGATAGGCACAAAGGGGGAGGTTAGGGATAGACTGCCTATAGGTAGGGTTAGGGGGGTGGGGAGAGGGTTAGGCATCAGGCTGAGGGGCTAGGGTTAGGCAGCGGGTGGGGGGAGGATAGGGTTAGGGTTAGGAACCCCCGGGGGTGGTTAGGATGCGGGGGAGGGAGGGTTAGGTTAAGGCATCAGGTGGGGATATTAGGTTTAGGCATCAGGCAGGGGGTAGTTTTAGGCTATTGGTGGAGGGAGGTTAGGGTTAGGCAGCGGGGAAGGTTGGTTAGGTTTAGGCACCCCTGGGAGTGGTTAGGCTGTGGAGAAGGGAGGGTTAGGTTTAGGGATCAGGCGGGGGGTTAGGATTAGGCTGCGGGTGGGGGGAGGATAGGGTTAGGCTGCGGGTGGGGGGAAGTTAGGTTTAGGCTGCGGGTAGGGTGGGTTATGCACCCCCAGGAGTGGTTAGGCTGCGGGGAAGGGAGGGTTAGGTTTAGGCAGCAGGGACAAAGGTTAGGATTAGGCACCTCCATGGTAGGGTTAGGCACAAAGGGGGAAGGTTAGGGTTACACTGTGGACAGGCAGGGTTAGAGGTGTGGGGAGATGGGAGAACACCCCTTACTCACCCCTGTCGGTCTTTTCTGTACTGGGATCCCGGCATCGGTACGACAACCACCGGGATCCCATGCGCTGGGATAGCATACTGACCCCTCTATTAGTACACCTCTTAATGCCCAGAGGGAAGGGCGATCCTGAAGCCATGGTTCCCCAGAGGTTTCCCCCCAAGGGGGTTTTCCTCTCCTGAGTGCTGAAGGATGAATCTTTGTGAGTCCAGAGGTGTAGCTTTTATGCCATAATGAGTACCAATCTCATGCCCGTCCCTGCAATGTATAAGAAGTAAAATAATTGCTAATGCGATCCCTTTACTTCTTTGTTTAGACCCCGGCTGCGCTAGTTCACATGTGCAATCGTCAGACTGCGTATGTGAGAGCAGACAGTAATGCAGAGGGATCCCAAGGATCCTTCTCCTGGGAATTATTGCATAATGTAGCCCATAGGCTACAAAAGCCATTTAGAAATGGCATTAGCTGCCGGGCCAAGCTCAGAAATGCTTTGCATTCTGGAGCTTGGTGAGTTTCACAGTTTACCATCTGCCGTAGAAACTTTTGGTGGCTGCTTTTGTGTTCAAAATAGGAGGAACGCAATATTATATCAAATATCCATTGCAGTCCCCAATACATACATTCAGGGGCTGCTTAATATTTGTGGGCAGCCTCCAAAACCGACTGTTTTTGGAGATGTCTTGCAAATATTATTTATTAAATATTCCACTTAATAAACTTTTTATATTTTAACATAAACTAAAAATGTTTTTTTGTATTAATTGACTGAGTCTCCCGTCTTTACTAAATGCTAATTTCACAGGGTCCGCAAATTATTACTGATATGACTGTTACTCTACTGTCCTGCTGGTGCTCCTGGCCTGCTGTATAGCAGCCAGACATATATTTTATATGCAGCACTCTTAGGGAGATGTATCAAGCCTTGGAGAGAGATAAAGTGCCGATGTCCAAACCACCCAATCATCTTCTGTCACTTATCTAGCACAGTACATGAAATGATACCTGTAGTTAGAACCTTCATTTGATTTGGGCAAATACTCAACTTTATGTCTCTCCACGGCTTGATACATCTCCCGGAAAATATAATGTCTTCCTTTCACTTAATTAACAAGTTCAATTAATTAATTAATTGTCTTGGAAACAGGGTAAGAAATTCACAGTATAAGATAATGTTATAAAGGCTTGTCAATATCTCCTGGTACATTTACATTGATTTATCATTCACATTTCTTCCATGCCAGACAGGGGCAGATTGGGAACGTAAAGTGGTCCTGGAAATATATGAAAAGTGGCCACATGTAGGTTGGAGTACTGTAAGTCAGCTATAAGCGGGGCCCAACACAAATTGGGCTTAAGCAAATTGTTAGTATTACTCACAGTGGTAGTAAGCAAGGCTAATGCAGCATGGTAGGCAGTCACAGCACCAGCAGTAAGATCGTGTCACAGGAGGTGGAGATCACACTGGTGGGTGGGGCATTGCACTTGTAGTCAGTCACATCACCTACAGGAGAATCATGTCACAGGAGGTGGAGATCACACCAGTAGGCGAGGCATTGTACTGGTAGGCAGTCACAGTACCTATGGTAGCTACACCCCTATATATAATACATGTAACTGTGACAGGGAAGGTGGCCGCTCTCAGCTCTGGGCCCCATAGTAGCTAGCTGCACTCCCTGCACCTATGGTAGCTACACCCTTGTATATAACACATGTAACTGTGACAGGGAAGGTGGCCCCTCTCAGCTGTGGGTCCCAAAGCAGCTGCACCTATGGTAGCTACACCCTGCATATAACACATGTAATTGTGACAGGGAAGGTTGCCCGTCTGAGCTCTGCATAGCAGCTGCAATCCCTGCACTTATGGTAGCTACGTCCTTGTATATAACACATATAACTGTGACAGGGAAGGTGGCTCCTCTCAGCTCTGGGCCCCATAGCAGCTGCACTCCCTGCACCTATGGTAGCTATACCCTTGTATATAACACATGTAACTGACAGAGAAGGTGGCCCCTCTCAGCTGTGGGTCCCAAAGCAGCTGCACCTATGGTAGCTATACCCTGCATACAACACATGTAATTGTGACAGGGAAGGTTGCTCCTCTCAGCTCTGCATAGCAGCTGCAATCCCTGCACCTATGGTAGCTACGCCCTTGGCGAGCCCGCATGGGCTCTGTTGCATTCATATCCCCACCGGCAATCTGGCGGCTAGGATCCCGGCATCAGGATGCTGACTGCTGGGATCCGAACCGCCGGTTACACGATGCCAACGCATGATAGAGCATATGGTACTTGCCTATTCTCCCTCAATGTCTTGGAGACTCCAGGATAGCAGGCACCAAGGTGTAGGCATATCTTCAGTAATGCTTCAGTTCCACACGCTGATGCCCTCTTCCCATGTGAAGTGACCAGTCCAGGCGAGCTGATGACCCTATTCCTGCTGAATCCCATCATCATGGCCCCTTCCCCCGCTTTACAATGATGTAATCGTGGCTTTATATACTGTCCCTTGATGATGTGATGCTGCTGTCATGCCCCTGCACTGCCCACATGGTTGTGCCATTCCCCTCCCAGCTGGCAGCCAAGAACTTGGTAAGTGTGTGATATCTGGGCCCTGTAGCTCACCAGCAAAAAAGTATCTATTTTTTAACCATTTCATCACCCCCACATCCGCTGCATACAATGGGGTCTATGTACTAAGCCTTGGAGAGAGATAAAGTGGATGGAGATAAAGTACCAGCCAATCAGCTCCTGTCATTTTTCAAACCCAGCCTATAATATGACAGTTAGCAGCTGATTGGCTAGTACTTATCGCCATCCACTTTATCTCTCTCCAAGGCTTAGTAAATAGACTCCAGTATTTGTAACGAGCCCCGGTGCTTTAGCCTACCAAACACCCTCCACCACCACCACCACCAATTTTGCAACTAAACACTGTAAAGCATGAGAGGACGTGGGCTGTTATCCCATGTATCCACTGTACAGCTGGCCACACGCAGGCCCACCCCGCCTGTGGAGCTGCGGCCCAGGATTATTGATCAATTTGACCTCACACTTGGATGGCCAAACCTGACATGGACCAGTAAAACAGCCCCATGGGGTTTCTGGAGGATCCATGGGGCCAATTCAGACCTGATCGCTTGCTAGCTGTTTTTTGCAGTCCTGAGTTCACATAGTCGCCGCCCACCGGGGAGTGTATTTTAGCTGTGTAAGTGTGCGATCGCATGTGCAGCCGAGCGATACAAAAAGATTTTGTGCAGTTTCTGAGTAGCTGCTGCGATCACCTCAACCTATCTGGGATCGGAATTCACGTCAGACACCCTCCCTGCAAACGCTTGGGAACGCCTGCGTTTTTCCAACCACTCCCAGAAAATGGTCCGTTGACACCCACAAATGCCTTCTTCCTGTCAATCTCCTTGCGATCGCCCATGCGAATGGATTGTTTGCACAAACCCATCGCAGAGCAATGAACCTCTTTGTACCTGTGCGATGTGCCTGCACATTGCGTTGCATACGCATGCGCAGTTCTGACCTGATGGCAGCGCTGCAAAAAACGCTAGCAAACGATCAGATCTGAATTAGGCCCTATAAACACTGTGTTATGCGCACATTAAGTGGTATCAATGAAAATGTATGGAACATGAGTAGTTAACATGAATTAAAAACAAATCATCACATTATAATGAAGTCCAGTAAACATGACACAATGGGAGTTGTAGTGCACCAAGGTCCTCCTAGACAGATCCGCACATGACATTCCACCATGCACTGGGCTCAGCCACCAAGCATCCCTGGAACTTGTTATAAAATGTTGCCAAGTATGACAGTCACATATCAAAGTAAACTCTAAGTGTATCTACTATATAAAAGCAGCACAGAGTATATCAGGAGACAGCATAACTCCGGAATTGCTAGAGCAATGTACTCAAAACTTGGTACACATATGCCTTACAATCTGGGAACAAACACTGTGGGAGGTAGACATCCCTAGCACTCCTAGGGCTGGGACAGCAGCACAGAGTATGTCAGCAGACAGCATAACTGGGGAAGGCCTGGAGCAATTTACACCAAACTTGGTACACATCTGATTTACAATCTGCAAACAAACACTATGGGGGTTAGACACCCCTAGGGGTGGGACAGCAGCACAGAGTATGTCAGGAGACAGCATAACTCCTGACTGCCTGGACCAATTTACAACAAACTTGGTTCACATATGACTTGCAAGCTGGGAACAAACACTGTGGGGGTAAGACACCCCTAGCACCCCTAGGTGTGAGGCAGCTGCACAGAGTTTTTCAGCAGTCAGCATAACTCTGGAATGCCTGGAGCAATTTACACCAAACTTGCTACACATATGACTTACACTCTGGGAACAAACACTGTGGGGGTAACATACCACTAGCACCCCTATGGGTAGGCCAGCAGCACGCTCTATATCAGTACATGCATGATATGTCAGTGATGACAAGGCTGCATGTAACAGGGCCAGTGACATGATGTGAGGAGGGGAATGGAGGCAGCAGGAAGCCACAGACTGAGAGTTGTATAGTGGGAAGAGCAGGATCCCTTGGGGCACCAAAAAGGGGTGCGGCCACTACACAAAGTGCATCAGGGAAGCAAGATATGCCTATATACTAGATCTCCAATCAACGTAAATGAACAAACTATCATTCTAATTTACCATCCTCATCCCGTACCAAAACACGGGTATTCAGCTATCTACTATGTTATTTATACTGTGTGTTTAATATTTACATGTATTTTTTGTAAACAGACATTCTTAAAATCTGGGGCAACGCCGGGTACTCCAGCTATTAGAGATGAGCGCCTGAAATTTTTCGGGTTTTGTGTTTTGGTTTTGGGTTCGGTTCCGCGGCCGTGTTTTGGGTTCGAACGCGTTTTGGCAAAACCTCACCGAATTTTTTTTGTCGGATTCGGGTGTGTTTTGGATTCGGGTGTTTTTTTTTAAAAAAACACTAAAAAACAGCTTAAATCATAGAATTTGGGGGTCATTTTGATCCCAAAGTATTATTAACCTCAAAAACCATAATTTACACTCATTTTCAGTCTATTCTGAATACCTCACACCTCACAATATTATTTTTAGTCCTAAAATTTGCACCGAGGTCGCTGTGTGAGTAAGATAAGCGACCCTAGTGGCCGACACAAACACCGGGCCCATCTAGGAGTGGCACTGCAGTGTCACGCAGGATGTCCCTTCCAAAAAACCCTCCCCAAACAGCACATGACGCAAAGAAAAAAAGAGGCGCAATGAGGTAGCTGTGTGAGTAAGATTAGCGACCCTAGTGGCCGACACAAACACCGGGCCCATCTAGGAGTGGCACTGCAGTGTCACGCAGGATGGCCCTTCCAAAAAACCCTCCCCAAACAGCACATGACGCAAAGAAAAAAAGAGGCGCAATGAGGTAGCTGTGTGAGTAAGATTAGCGACCCTAGTGGCCGACACAAACACCGGGCCCATCTAGGAGTGGCACTGCAGTGTCACGCAGGATGTCCCTTCCAAAAAACCCTCCCCAAACAGCACATGACGCAAAGAAAAAAAGAGGCGCAATGAGGTAGCTGTGTGAGTAAGATTAGCGACCCTAGTGGCCGACACAAACACCGGGCCCATCTAGGAGTGGCACTGCAGTGTCACGCAGGATGTCCCTTCCAAAAAACCCTCCCCAAACAGCACATGACGCAAAGAAAAAAAGGGGCGCAATGAGGTAGCTGACTGTGTGAGTAAGATTAGCGACCCTAGTGGCCGACACAAACACCGGGCCCATCTAGGAGTGGCACTGCAGTGTCACGCAGGATGTCCCTTCCAAAAAACCCTCCCCAATCAGCACATGATGCAAAGAAAAAGAAAAGAAAAAAGAGGTGCAAGATGGAATTGTCCTTGGGCCCTCCCACCCACCCTTATGTTGTATAAACAAAACAGGACATGCACACTTTAACCAACCCATCATTTCAGTGACAGGGTCTGCCACACGACTGTGACTGATATGACGGGTTGGTTTGGACCCCCCCCAAAAAAGAAGCAATTAATCTCTCCTTGCACAAACTGGCTCTACAGAGGCAAGATGTCCACCTCATCTTCACCCTCCGATATATCACCGTGTACATCCCCCTCCTCACAGATTATCAATTCGTCCCCACTGGAATCCACCATCTCAGCTGCCTGTGTACTTTGTGGAGGCAATTGCTGCTGGTCAATGTCTCCGCGGAGGAATTGATTATAATTCATTTTAATGAACATCTTCTCCACATTTTCTGGATGTAACCTCGTACGCCGATTGCTGACAAGGTGAGCGGCGGCACTAAACACTCTTTCGGAGTACACACTTGTGGGAGGGCAACTTAGGTAGAATAAAGCCAGTTTGTGCAAGGGCCTCCAAATTGCCTCTTTTTCCTGCCAGTATAAGTACGGACTGTGTGACGTGCCTACTTGGATGCGGTCACTCATATAATCCTCCACCATTCTATCAATGTTGAGAGAATCATATGCAGTGACAGTAGACGACATGTCCGTAATCGTTGTCAGGTCCTTCAGTCCGGACCAGATGTCAGCATCAGCAGTCGCTCCAGACTGCCCTGCATCACCGCCAGCGGGTGGGCTCGGAATTCTGAGCCTTTTCCTCGCACCCCCAGTTGCGGGAGAATGTGAAGGAGGAGATGTTGACAGGTCGCGTTCCGCTTGACTTGACAATTTTGTCACCAGCAGGTCTTTCAACCCCAGCAGACCTGTGTCTGCCGGAAAGAGAGATCCAAGGTAGGCTTTAAATCTAGGATCGAGCACGGTGGCCAAAATGTAGTGCTCTGATTTCAACAGATTGACCACCCGTGAATCCTTGTTAAGCGAATTAAGGGCTGCATCCACAAGTCCCACATGCCTAGCGGAATCGCTCCCTTTTAGCTCCTTCTTCAATGCCTCCAGCTTCTTCTGCAAAAGCCTGATGAGGGGAATGACCTGACTCAGGCTGGCAGTGTCTGAACTGACTTCACGTGTGGCAAGTTCAAAGGGCATCAGAACCTTGCACAACGTTGAAATCATTCTCCACTGCACTTGAGACAGGTGCATTCCATCTCCTATATCGTGCTCAATTGTATAGGCTTGAATGGCCTTTTGCTGCTCCTCCAACCTCTGAAGCATATAGAGGGTTGAATTCCACCTCGTTACCACTTCTTGCTTCAGATGATGGCAGGGCAGGTTCAGTAGTTTTTGGTGGTGCTCCAGTCTTCTGTACGTGGTGCCTGTACGCCGAAAGTGTCCCGCAATTTTTCTGGCCACCGACAGCATCTCTTGCACGCCCCTGTCGTTTTTTAAAAAATTCTGCACCACCAAATTCAAGGTATGTGCAAAACATGGGACGTGCTGGAATTTGCCCATATTTAATGCACACACAATATTGCTGGCGTTGTCCGATGCCACAAATCCACAGGAGAGTCCAATTGGGGTAAGCCATTCCGCGATGATCTTCCTCAGTTGCCGTAAGAGGTTTTCAGCTGTGTGCGTATTCTGGAAAGCGGTGATACAAAGCGTAGCCTGCCTAGGAAAGAGTTGGCGTTTGCGAGATGCTGCTACTGGTGCCGCCGCTGCTGTTCTTGCGGCGGGAGTCCATACATCTACCCAGTGGGCTGTCACAGTCATATAGTCCTGACCCTGCCCTGCTCCACTTGTCCACATGTCCGTGGTTAAGTGGACATTGGGTACAACTGCATTTTTTAGGACACTGGTGAGTCTTTTTCTGACGTCCGTGTACATTCTCGGTATCGCCTGCCTAGAGAAGTGGAACCTAGATGGTATTTGGTAACGGGGGCACACTGCCTCAATAAATTGTCTAGTTCCCTGTGAACAAACGGCGGATACCGGACGCACGTCTAACACCAACATAGTTGTCAAGGACTCAGTTATCCGCTTTGCAGTAGGATGACTGCTGTGATATTTCATCTTCCTCGCAAAGGACTGTTGAACAGTCAATTGCTTACTGGAAGTAGTACAAGTGGGCTTACGACTTCCCCTCTGGGATGACCATCGACTCCCAGCGGCAACAACAGCAGCGCCAGCAGCAGTAGGCGTTACACGCAAGGATGCATCGGAGGAATCCCAGGCAGGAGAGGACTCGTCAGAATTGCCAGTGACATGGCCTGCAGGACTATTGGCATTCCTGGGGAAGGAGGAAATTGACACTGAGGGAGTTGGTGGGGTGGTTTGCGTGAGCTTGGTTACAAGAGGAAGGGATTTACTGGTCAGTGGACTGCTTCCGCTGTCACCCAAAGTTTTTGAACTTGTCACTGACTTATTATGAATGCGCTGCAGGTGACGTATAAGGGAGGATGTTCCGAGGTGGTTAACGTCCTTACCCCTACTTATTACAGCTTGACAAAGGGAACACACGGCTTGACACCTGTTGTCCGCATTTCTGGTTAAATACCTCCACACCGAAGAGCTGATTTTTTTGGTATTTTCACCTGGCATGTCAACGGCCATATTCCTCCCACGGACAACAGGTGTCTCCCCGGGTGCCTGACTTAAACAAACCACCTCACCATCAGAATCCTCCTGGTCAATTTCCTCCCCAGCGCCAGCAACACCCATATCCTCCTCATCCTGGTGTACTTCAACACTGACATCTTCAATCTGACTATCAGGAACTGGACTGCGGGTGCTCCTTCCAGCACTTGCAGGGGGCGTGCAAATGGTGGAAGGCGCATGCTCTTCACGTCCAGTGTTGGGAAGGTCAGGCATCGCAACCGACACAATTGGACTCTCCTTGTGGATTTGGGATTTCGAAGAATGCACAGTTCTTTGCTGTGCTGCTTTTGCCAGCTTGAGTCTTTTCATTTTTCTAGCGAGAGGCTGAGTGCTTCCATCCTCATGTGAAGCTGAACCACTAGCCATGAACATAGGCCAGGGCCTCAGCCGTTCCTTGCCACTCCGTGTGGTAAATGGCATATTGGCAAGTTTACGCTTCTCCTCCGACAATTTTATTTTAGGTTTTGGAGTCCTTTTTTTACTGATATTTGGTGTTTTGGATTTGACATGCTCTGTACTATGACATTGGGCATCGGCCTTGGCAGACGACGTTGCTGGCATTTCATCGTCTCGGCCATGACTAGTGGCAGCAGCTTCAGCACGAGGTGGAAGTGGATCTTGATCTTTCCCTAATTTTGGAACCTCAACATTTTTGTTCTCCATATTTTAATAGGCACAACTAAAAGGCACCTCAGGTAAACAATGGAGATGGATGGATTGGATACTAGTATACAATTATGGACGGGCTGCCGAGTGCCGACACAGAGGTAGCCACAGCCGTGAACTACCGCACTGTACTGTGTCTGCTGCTAATATAGACTGGTTGATAAAGAGATAGTATACTCGTAACTAGTATGTATGTATAAAGAAAGAAAAAAAAACCACGGTTAGGTGGTATATACAATTATGGACGGGCTGCCGAGTGCCGACACAGAGGTAGCCACAGCCGTGAACTACCGCACTGTACTGTGTCTGCTGCTAATATATAGACTGGTTGATAAAGAGATAGTATACTCGTAACTAGTATGTATGTATAAAGAAAGAAAAAAAAACCACGGTTAGGTGGTATATACAATTATGGACGGGCTGCCGAGTGCCGACACAGAGGTAGCCACAGCCGTGAACTACCGCACTGTACTGTGTCTGCTGCTAATATATAGACTGGTTGATAAAGAGATAGTATACTCGTAACTAGTATGTATGTATAAAGAAAGAAAAAAAAACCACGGTTAGGTGGTATATACAATTATGGACGGGCTGCCGAGTGCCGACACAGAGGTAGCCACAGCCGTGAACTACCGCACTGTACTGTGTCTGCTGCTAATATAGACTGGTTGATAAAGAGATAGTATACTCGTAACTAGTATGTATGTATAAAGAAAGAAAAAAAAACCACGGTTAGGTGGTATATACAATTATGGACGGGCTGCCGAGTGCCGACACAGAGGTAGCCACAGCCGTGAACTACCGCACTGTACTGTGTCTGCTGCTAATATAGACTGGTTGATAAAGAGATAGTATACTACTAATATTATATATACTGGTGGTCAGGTCACTGGTCACTAGTCACACTGGCAGTGGCACTCCTGCAGCAAAAGTGTGCACTGTTTAATTTTACTATAATATTATGTACTCCTGGCTCCTGCTATAACCTATAACTGGCACTGCAGTAGTGCTCCCCAGTCTCCCCCACAATTATAAGCTGTGTGAGCTGAGCAGTCAGACAGATATATAATATATATAGATGATGCAGCACACTGGCCTGAGCCTGAGCAGTGCACACAGATATGGTATGTGACTGACTGAGTCACTGTGTGTATCGCTTTTTTCAGGCAGAGAACGGATATATTAAATAAACTGCACTGTGTGTCTGGTGGTCACTCACTATATAATATATTATGTACTCCTGGCTCCTGCTATAACCTATAACTGGCACTGCAGTAGTGCTCCCCAGTCTCCCCCACAATTATAAGCTGTGTGAGCTGAGCAGTCAGACAGATATATATAATATTATATATAGATAATAGATGATGCAGCACACTGGCCTGAGCCTGAGCAGTGCACACAGATATGGTATGTGACTGAGTCACTGTGTGCTGTGTATCGCTTTTTTCAGGCAGAGAACGGATTATAAATAAAACTGGTGGTCACTATCAGCAAAACTCTGCACTGTACTGAGTACTCCTAATGCTCCCCAAAATTAGTAAATCAAGTGTCTCTCTAATCTATTCTAAACGGAGAGGACGCCAGCCACGTCCTCTCCCTATCAATCTCAATGCACGTGTGAAAATGGCGGCGACGCGCGGCTCCTTATATAGAATCCGAGTCTCGCGATAGAATCCGAGCCTCGCGAGAATCCGACAGCGTCATGATGACGTTCGGGCGCGCTCGGGTTAACCGAGCAAGGCGGGAAGATCCGAGTCGCTCGGACCCGTGAAAAAAAACATGAAGTTCTGGCGGGTTCGGATTCAGAGAAACCGAACCCGCTCATCTCTAGTTAGAACCTTCATTTGATTTGGGCAAATACTCAACTTTATGTCTCTCCACGGCTTGATACATCTCCCGGAAAATATAATGTCTTCCTTTCACTTAATTAACAAGTTCAATTAATTAATTGTCTTGGAAACAGGGTAAGAAATTCACAGTATAAGATAATGTTATAAAGGCTTGTCAATATCTCCTGGTACATTTACATTGATTTATCATTCACATTTCTTCCATGCCAGACAGGGGCGGATTGGGAACGTAAAGTGGCCCTGGAAATATATGAAAAGTGGCCACATGTAGGTTGGAGTACTGTAAGTCAGCTATAAGCGGGGCCCAACACAAATTGGGCTTAAGCAAATTGTTAGTATTACTCACAGTGGTAGTAAGCAAGGCTAATGCAGCATGGTAGGCAGTCACAGCACCAGCAGTAAGATCGTGTCACAGGAGGTGGAGATCACACCAGTAGGCGAGGCATTGTACTGGTAGGCAGTCACAGTACCTATGGTAGCTACACCCCTATATATAATACATGTAACTGTGACAGGGAAGGTGGCCGCTCTCAGCTCTGGGCCCCATAGTAGCTAGCTGCACTCCTGCACCTATGGTAGCTACACCCTTGTATATAACACATGTAACTGTGACAGGGAAGGTGGCCCCTCTCAGCTGTGGGTCCCAAAGCAGCTGCACCTATGGTAGCTACACCCTGCATATAACACATGTAATTGTGACAGGGAAGGTTGCCCGTCTGAGCTCTGCATAGCAGCTGCAATCCCTGCACCTATGGTAGCTACACCCTGCATACAACACATGTAATTGTGACAGGGAAGGTTGCTCCTCTCAGCTCTGCATAGCAGCTGCAATCCCTGCACCTATGGTAGCTACGCCCTTGGCGAGCCCGCATGGGCTCTGTTGCACTCATATCCCCACCGGCAATCTGGCGGCTAGGATCCCGGCATCAGGATGCTGACTGCTGGGATCCCAACCGCCGGTTACACGATGCCAACGCATGATAGAGCATATGGTACTTGCCTATTCTCCCTCAATGTCTTGGAGACTCCAGGATAGCAGGCACCAAGGTGTAGGCATATCTTCAGTAACGCCTCAGTTCCACACGCTGATGCCCTCTTCCCATGTGAAGTGACCAGTCCAGGCGAGCTGATGACCCTATTCCTGCTGAATCCCATCATCATGGCCCCTTCCCCCGCTTTACAATGATGTAATCGTGGCTTTATATACTGTCCCTTGATGATGCGATTCTGCTGTCATGCCCCTGCACTGCCCACATGGTTGTGCCATTCCCCTCCCAACTGGCAGCCAAGAACTTGGTAAGTGTGTGATATCTGGGCCCTGTAGCTCACCAGCAAAAAAGTATCTATTTTTAACCATTTCATCACCCCCACATCCGCTGCATACAATTGGGTCTATGTACTAAGCCTTGGAGAGAGATAAAGTGGATGGAGATAAAGTACCAGCCAATCAGCTCCTGTCATTTTTCAAACCCAGCCTATAATATGACAGTTAGCAGCTGATTGGCTAGTACTTATCGCCATCCACTTTATCTCTCTCCAAGGCTTAGTAAATAGACTCCAGTATTTGTAACGAGCCCCAGTGCTTTAGCCTACCAAACACCCACCACCACCACCAATTTTGCAACTAAACACTGTAAAGCATGAGAGGACGTGGGCTGTTATCCGATGTCTCCACTGTACAGCTGGCCACACGCAGGCCCATCCCGCCTCTGGAGCTGCGGCCCAGGATTATTGATCAATTTGACCTCACACTTGGATGGCCAAACCTGACATGGACCAGTAAAACAGCCCCATGGGGTTTCTGGAGGATCCATGGGGCCAATTCAGACCTGATCGCTCGCTAGCTGTTTTTTGCAGTCCTGAGTTCACATAGTCGCTGCCCACCGGGGAGTGTATTTTAGCTGTGCAAGTGTGCGATCGCATGTGCAGCCGAGCGGTACAAAAAGATTTTGTGCAGTTTCTGAGTAGCTGCTGCGATCACCTCAACCTATCTGGGATCGGAATTCACGTCAGACACCCGCCCTGCAAACGCTTGGGAACGCCTGCGTTTTTCCAACCACTCCAAGAAAATGGTCCGTTGACACCCACAAATGCCTTCTTCCTGTCAATCTCCTAGCGATCGCCCATGCGAATGGATTCTTTGCACAAACCCATCGCAGAGCAATGAACCTCTTTGTACCTGTGCGATGTGCCTGCACATTGCGTTGCATACGCATGCGCAGTTCTGATCTGATGGCAGCGCTGCAAAAAACGCTAGCAAATGATCAGATCTGAATTAGGCCCTATAAACACTGCGTTATGCGCACATTAAGTGGTATAAATGAAAATGTATGGAACATGAGTAATTAACATGAATTAAAAACAAATCATCACATTATAATGAAGTCCAGTAAACATGACACAATGGGAGTTGTAGTGCACCAAGGTCCTCCTAGACAGATCCGCACATGACATTCCACCATGCACTGGGGTCAGCCACTAAGCATCCCTGGAACTTGTTATAAAATGTTGCCAAGTATGACAGTCACATATCAAAGTAAACTCTAAGTGTATCTACTATATAAAAGCAGCAGAGTATATCAGGAGACAGCATAACTCCGGAATTGCTAGAGCAATGTACTCAAAACTTGGGCCCTCATTCCGAGTTGATCGGTCGCAAGGCGAATTTAGCAGAGTTACACACGCTTAGTCTACGCCTACTGGGAGTGTATCTTAGCATCTTAAAAGTGCGAACGAAGTTTACGCAATATTGCGAACAAACAAAACTTAGCAGTTTTAGAGTAGCTCCAGACTTACTCTGCCTGTGCGATCAGTTCAGTGCTTGTCGTTCCTGGTTTGACGTCACAAACACTCCCAGCGTTCGCCCAGACACTCCCCCGTTTCTCCGGCCACTCCTGCGTTTTTTCCGGAAACGGTAGCGTTTTCAGCCACACGCCCATAAAACGCCGTGTTTCCGCCCAGTAACACCCATTTCCTGTCAATCACACTACGTTCGCCGGTGCGAACAAAAAGCCGTGAGTAAAAATCCTTTCTTCATAGCAGAATTACTTAGCGCAGTCGCAGTGCGAACATTGCGCATGCGCTCTAAGCAGATTTTCACTGCGATGCGAAAAAAAAGAACGAGCGAACGACTCGGAATGAGGGCCTTGGTACACATATGCCTTACAATCTGGGAACAAACACTGTGGGAGGTAGACATCCCTAGCACTCCTAGGGCTGGGACAGCAGCACAGAGTATGTCAGCAGACAGCATAACTGGGGAA